>NC_090183.1:9183043-9483043 GCF_024679245.1 Pseudorasbora parva | reverse complement strand
AACAAACACTGTCACTCACTGATGTCAAACTCTGTTGGATGTCTGCGCTGCATGTGACTTTGCAGGAAAGAGGCATTCATGAAGACTTTCTCACAATGTTGGCACTGGAAAAAACAAAACAAAATCAATTACATGATATCCAATCTGTGAGAAGCACAAATACTGATAACTTTTTCTTAAATGGCTTGCTTCTGCTTGTGTTCCATTGAAAAAAATAAAGTCATATGGGTCTTGGAAGAAATGTGAGAGTGAGTAAATGATGGCAGACTTTTTATGTTTGGATGATCTAATTTCTTTAATGACAGTCGAGCTAAGCAGCTGGAAAAACGCAAATGTGCCTGGGAGGATCATTGCTGAAGGTCAAAGTGAACACGAGCCCCGCTCAGGTGACGAGCAGGTGTCGGTGCAGTTCAACACAGCTGTCACTCACACTCCACTCATAATGATACCAAGAGACAATGTGGGCGCGTTGCCATGGAAACACCGGGTGGTGCAGGGTTGATGTTACATCTTATCCCCGCTCTACCTCTCGCTCCGATTCACAGATATGCAGAAAATCCACAACACTGCACATCTCACCGCACATTTAGCAGCCAAAACACCCGTCTGGTACTCTCATTCAAATTTAACCAGACTGCCACTGATACCCATCAAAAACACATGCTCTGGATTTGAATTTTTTCCCGTCTCTGTAAAACATCCACTGTGACATAATTGCATTGCTGCACTGACATAACTTCCCAAATCAACTGTGAAATGCAATTATGTTTTTAGGATCCAGGCAAACAGGGATTTGTTGGTCAATCTGCAGTCTCAGCAGGATTTGTATTACAGAACCAGAGGAACCTCAAGAAAATGCTCGAGTCCCATTTCACCCCAAAGTCAAAAGACAAAAGTAAGGCTATTTAAAGTTTTTGCAAGATTTTTTCAAAGAAGCCTTGGGAGAAACCTGGCTCAGTTGGGTTGCCAGTTCTCCTCAGGCCAACTAACGAACAAACAGTGTATGATTATGATTCAGGCAGCATTTACAGGTCAGAAGTCAGATTGGATCGGACATTCAGAATATTTAAAATAGAGATCACGATTCTCCCATGATAAACGAAATACGAACATGATCCGAATAAACAACAAAAAAAAATAACATGTAATTTACTAGAGGTTATGTATGACTAAATATTATAATTAAAAATATTTAATTAATTTGATTTTTTTATCGGACTCACTCATAAATTATTTTTCATTAATGGCCAAATCAGCGTTTTTGAACAAATCTGTCTCAATGACTCGCCCCCCTACACCCTTGAATAGGTTGTTTGCACGTGACATCACTGCTGAGGCGAGAAATGCAGATGGAGGGCAGGAAGCGATTTTCAACATAGGAATCACCAACACAAACTCAAAATGCTTATGTTTAGTGTGGTTTATTGTTGCTCAAACCAATCCAATTGAGAAACCACATCGTTTACGTAACTTTTATCACTTTTTTTACTTTAAAATGTGTCGCCTTTAATGGAATTTTGCGTCTGCTGATACTCAATAGGGATAACTTACCGGCTTACCTTTGTTTTTGACTATATTTACATTCGTTTTATTGCAATTATATTGTATTGCATTGCATGTTCATTTGATGTTTTCACTGATGTTTTGAAGAATTTGGTTCACAATGTTGATCTGGTTATCTTGAAAACAATGTCACTCGCCGCTGCTTCAGCCATCATTACATGATTGTAGAATAAAAATGGGTTCAATAAGCTGACAGAAGTCCATCTATTTCTTTTTTGGAAATGTATAAATGTAACTAAAGCTTATTGTTGTCATTGTAAATATTCAGTTTCCCATATGGCCACGCAGGAGAATCGGAGATGGTCACATTTAGCGAACAGACATTGGCACTGTATTGTTTTTTTTCAACAAATTATAACCAAAATCATGGAAGCTTGTGAATAGCTTTGAAGTGACTGTGGGTAAGTTTTGTTAATTCACAAGCCGAGTGAGAATTATATTTGCAAATGTAAATGTTCCTGAAACCAAACAAAATACAGAACTTTCAAAAGCAATGCGATTACTTCACGGTGTGAGCTCATATGGCAATTCTCAGTGCAGCCCAAATGACCAACAATGGTGACATTTTTCACAATTACGAGTCGACAAAAAATCAAAACAACCTTAACTCACTAGCAGAAAGGCAGCGCGATATAAACAAACCAGACCAGAACTCAACACGGCGTAACGGCTGCTTCACATTCTCTATATCAACTGTCTAGATTGCCAAGTCTTCCAGTTCAGTAGAAACACATCGTGACACGAGTGTATCGTTACACCCATATTGTTTATATAAAAATTTTTCCCAGTATGTCTGTGATCATTTGAATCATTTTAATGTTTTATACCTATACATTACATGTCATGCTCTCTCTGGGTCAGCCAAATTTAAATGTGATCTCAAGTTTAAATAGACATAAAATTGGGTGGATGTTTCAATCGAGATCACAATCTTGTAATTATTCGGTGTGCAGCTCTACTGGACAGGATGATTATTATTAAGGTATTTGTTGAGTGAAAATTGGGGGGAAATGTACTTAAATATAATAATTGTCACAAAAAATGTTTTGTTAAATAACATTTGTACAATTTTTGCATTAATTCTACTATATTTCTCTCCTTAATTCTCATAGCATAATGGAAAAAAAAAACATCTTATTCTCAGTACCCTAATCCAAAAAAACTAGACATTTAATATTATGCATATACTATATTACAGTAACCAAAGAAGAAAATAAAAAATGTCATTATAATATCAATGCAAAACAATAGTAACTAAAAAGCTCAATTCAACACAACTTCAAATATTTTGATTTTGGGGGGAAATGTGACAGATGCATCTATGTTTTTGTAACCGCTTCACTGCTCTCAGATGAAATCTCTTTATGATCCTGAATTAAACAGTAAACCATGAGCAGCACTTTCGATTTTGCTGTTAAGCGCCTATGCTTCTCCTAGCAACCACATGAAACACCAGGTGTTGCCTTGGCAACAGCTGGCCACAATCAGGAACGACAGTTACATGATTACAAATGAGCAAACATCTGATATAGCCATGAGGCAAAGACTGAAACATAAATCAGAGATTTCTCAAATTACAGTAATGCAGCATGCCGTTTTATTTCAATGAAGAGATGAGAGAGAGGGGGTGATGGGGGATGGGCGCTTTCATTTGTTTCCTCCACTTAAGGCTCTTTTATAAGTGGAGTACAAGTCATCGTCACCGGCTGACACCATCTGCTCTGTTCGCCAAATCCCGAATGCAGTGTCCAAAAAACAGCGTCTGGTGATTAGCTAATCCTGTCCCAGCCTGCTTGTCCTGATTATGGACTTAAAAGTGTTGACAACACTTAACTTAGGATGCAAACTAATTTGCATATATCCACTGGATACAAAAGGCACATATTACCCCCCAAGCGATGGGAAAGTACTATTAATTAAACCATTAAATCAAATTGAAGTTTTCGTTGCTTTTAGTCCATGTCTGTTCTCCAGGTTAATATACTCCTAAAGTCAGCAAAATGTACTTTTTGGCAGATATAGACATTTAAACTTACAGTGCACCAAAATAAAAACCTTTTAACTCATTGTAATACACCTTTTCCCCAATAAAATTAAAGACTGTTGGCTACTTTTAAAAAAATGGATACGCCCATCAATATGTCCCACCCCAATTTCCTGTTTCCTTAGGACATACAGAACCATTCAAATGTTTGAGTTTTCCTTCTTTTGTTTTAAATGGCTGCTTTTTTGAAGTTACAGTAAAAGCATAAAGGATTTCTATTTCAGCATTTTTAACATTAATAATAAAAATGTTACCTAAGCAACACCAAATCATCGTATAAGAATGTTTTCTGAAGGATCATGTGACACTGAAGACTGTAATGTCTGTAATCATGTTGAAATATTCAGCTTTACCATCACAGGAATAAATTACCTTTTAACATATATTAAAATAGAAAACAGTCATTTTAAATTTTAATAATTTTTTCACAGTATAATCATTTGAACAAATAAATGCATGTGTGATGAGAATAAGAATAAGAATAAGAGAAAGAATAAATTATTTTAAAAAAATATTTAAAACTCTAAAACGGAATAAAATAAAAACATTAAAAATTAAAGCTGCGAGCAGCATTTAGCGGGGTTCAAGCCATTTAAGGTCTTTAAGCATTTGACACCTTTTGCATGAAAGGTTTTTAAGCACTGAATGAATTTGAGAGATATCAGGTGAAATGAAGTGATAAACTGACAAAATGTGATTTTAAATATTATAATAGTGACTTTATAAAGTCTAAATATGAATTGATCAGGAGAGTGCAGAGAATCATACTGCTGTGGTTTGGTTCTGATCAGGCAAAAAACCTAGGACTAGTTTAGAGGCAAAGTTGTTCAGTATGAGAAGATCTATCATAATATATGCATATTATGTGGCTGTTTTAACCCCACCTGATTACAGAGATGGAAAATACCATTTACAGGCAATTCACCACAGGGAATACATGGTTTTCAAAGCTTTTTAACACTTATAGCGCCCCCTATACTCCGATCTCCATAAAACATTGCATGTGTCTTCAACATGTTATGCCACATATACCCAACAATTTTCGTGAAGTTTTGAGTTTCCTCTTAGGATTTATAGGCTTTTGAGTGTATTTTGCCACGCCTCTTTTCTAAATGGCTCTGTTATAGCCATCCAAATGCAAGAAATCAACTTTTTTTTGATAATTATTGATCTAGAGAGTCCAGAGAATTGTCCTAGACTGGTTTGGTTCTGATTGCGCAAAAAACCAGGGACTAGTTCGCAAAAGTAGGTTTTTAATATTATTGCAAATATTTATTTAACAATTTGATTGACCGAAATGGTTCTAGAGGCAAAGTTGTTCAACATGAGGAGATCTATCATATGATATGCATATTTTGCCGATGTGTGCAACACCACGTGATTGCAGAGCCATAAAACTCGTTAGCGCCAACTAGTGGCCGATTTCTTTCAAAATTCTTACAGACCTCTAGGACCATGAGTCAAACATGCCTACTGAGTTTCGTTCTGGTCGACCTCCGTTAACCCTGTCTAATAGGTGCTCAAATTTCATTGGCCGATGGTGGCCATGTTTTTTTAGATACGCCAATGTTCTCATAGACAGACATGGTACCTTGGGCCAAGACACTGCTTACCAATTTTCAAGTCAATCAGACTAGCGGTCGCGTGGTTATAGCCCTTTTTGTGTTTTTTCCATGTTATAGCGCCACCAAGTGGCCAATCGTCGCGATTTTTTTATCGTGACCAAAAACTGAGCCCATAAACATGTGTACCAAGTTTGGTGAAGATATCTCATTTCTTGCTGGAGTTATAGCCTCTTTAGTAAAAAAGGCTCCGCCTTAAATGTACATTTCCACGCCCCTTTTCGTTCATGAGACAAAATTTCAACTTTTTTTTGATAATTATTGATATTCAGACTAGACAGAACATTTTGGCACTAGTTTGGTTCCGATATGTCAAAAATCCAGGGACTAGTTCGCAAAAGTAGGTTTTTGACAAAATTCAAAATGGCGGAAAAATTTGCATACCGGAAATGAAATCGGAGATATACGTTTTGTTCGACAAGGTCTCAGTTTTCCAATGATATAAGACACTTGAGTGTGGACCAAACGGTTTAGGAGTTATGAGCCCTTTTGCGGTTTTGGTTGCTGTAGCGCCACCTATTGGCCAATCTGGCTCATAATTTGATAACCTCTCCTCGATTTTTGGACTACCTATTGACAAAGTTTGAAGTCTCTAGCTCTTACGGTTTGGTCTGCACGATGAGTTTTACGGCAGAATAATAATAATAAAAATCAGTACAATTACAATAGGGTTTCAGCACTTCGTGCTTGAACCCCTAATTTATACAGAAGTATATTTTGACATGAAAGGAAACTGTACTTTTCAAGCTAATTAATGTGATCTCTGACTAAAACTAGAGATGGATTATAACAGTCTGGGGAGGGTGACTATTTTTTTCCAGATGTATTGCTTATATCCATATTTTTAGTTCTGCTATTTTTAGCGGCAATGCTCTAATTAGCATGATGATTGTTTGATTGATTGTTGCTTTATTTTTTATTTCAGTTTGTTTGGGTAATTTTGTAATTTGTATTATTTTTGACATTTTGTATATTTTTATTTAGTTTTAATTATTTGCAAATCATGATTAATCATATCTAACATAAACGTTTGTAAGTATATGTGTGTGTGTGTGTGTGTGTGTGTATATATATATATATATATACACACACAAACACATACACAGACGCACACACACACACATGAACTTTTGTGTTAAATGCGGTTAATAAGACCTATTTAATTTATTTTAATTTCCATGTTAGTCATTTTAGTACTTTTTGTGTCTAATTTCCATTTCAGTATATTTAATCTGTTTAATTTCAAATGAATGAAAACGATTTTTTATAAGTTTTAGTTAAAAAATAGGAGAGCAGGAGAGCATGCAAAGAGAATTAATTCAGCTCCTTCACGCCATCAAACCGTGAGAAAAGCACACGGTAAATTCCCTGAGGTCAGTGAACAGTGAGACTGGGCTAGAAGCAGAGTCTGGCTTTGGGGGGAGGTGACAGCGACAATGAAAATGCTAATACACTCATTCACACTCCACCATGGGGCTGTACAGACCTTGTGATAATTGGCACCGATCCCTGCGCTGAACATGGCTTGCTGAGAGGCTATGATCTTCTTCCTCTGCTTCAGTTCCTCCTTTAACGTCTTGGCATCCTGGCTTTTTTTCTGCAGCTGGATGAGGAGTTGCTCCCTTTCCCGTGCCTCCGTCAGCAGCCTCTCCTCGGCCGCCTGCAGACTGGCACTGAGGCAATCCTGGGAGTGCAGCAGGTACTCCACAGTGAGCTGGGCCAACCGGAAGAGCTTGATCAGGGCCGGGTCCACAGGGCTCTGACAGCGGTGGCAGCGCTCGCCCTCCACGCTGCAGAAAGTCACCGCATTGATGTGCTCCTGTAAAGCATGGAAATCCAGTTCACAGGCCACTCGGTCCACATCCACGGCATTGATCCGACGCCAATCCACATTCTCACGCCGGGCTCTGAACTTGAAGGGCGGGGGAATGCTGGTGCTGGTGGTGGACATGGTGTATGCGGCCGGTCTGCTCTGGCTGCCGGATGAGGGCTGACTCTGAGGAGAGCTCAGTAGAGACGGGATCCCTGCTGAGGAATGAGTTCCCGGGGGATCTGGCGGGTATGGGTAGTAAACGTTGTCATAAAATGGCTGAAGGGGAAACAAAAAGCTAGGTGAAATTTACAAGAGAGGAGAAACACAATCCAGCTACATAACATTTCATTCATAAACAAGCTTGTTTCTCAAGGTCACATAAAAAATAAAAAAAACATTCCTGATCGATCCCACCACTACAAGCTAATCCTAACCAGCTAACAGCAACAACACAGGTCCACATGCCTATACGAGCGTTCATTAAAAGCAAGAATAAAATAATGAAATCGTAGACATATATATATTTAAAATAAATTCCACCTTATTTTGCAGCTTCGTGGTGTCTGTTGTCTCCTTACCATCTTGCGGTTTTTGTGAAGTCTTGATGAATGATCAGAGCGGCGCGCGGCACAGCAGTATCAGCGCGTCCTGTACGTTTCTATGGAAACAAGAGCGCGCGTCCCACTTTGCACAGCACACTGCACGAGAACAGAGAGGAGGAAAGAGCACGTGCGTGTTAAAGGTGTTTAGGGGTGTTCCTGTTTATTTGTCACCCAAGACA
This sequence comes from Pseudorasbora parva, assembly GCF_024679245.1. Lineage (NCBI taxonomy): Eukaryota > Metazoa > Chordata > Actinopteri > Cypriniformes > Gobionidae > Pseudorasbora > Pseudorasbora parva. Next base: position 9,475,220 of record NC_090183.1, on the reverse strand, counting down.
GATCGTTATTATTATGTATTAGTTCATGAAATTATGAATAGTCCTTATGTAAAATTATATACTACAATTTTATTTTTTTTAAATATTCATCAGCGACATACAATTACATATCAAGTGTTTATTTTGTGTGCGTGTGTGATTATTTGTGACTATTTAAAAATAGCTAAATATTTAAATGTACTATAATGGCATTGTTTATTTATCTAAGGATAGAATAAAAGACACTAAAACAAATACCACGCGCAATACACTACATGTTATTAATATTTAAATAATTGATCACAATTTTTCCCTATTACAAGTACAACAATGTATGAATTGCGTTAATGGAAACTTGGGGTTTAAATGTCATGGAAATAATGTCACAATACGTTTGCCTTTATGGAAAATATAAAATATATATTTTTTACTCTTTTCGTTTGCTCTTAAAGTGAAATGTGACCTGGACATGCTCTTGATTTAACGTACCCAGAAAATTAAAGCAATTTTCTGTGACACAGACTGAACTCGACCGTCTCTCTCAGCATTTCATCAGCCTTCTTCTCAGATTACTAACTACTGCCCCCTCAAAACATCTCAAGTTGGGACAAGCTCAGTTAAGAACAAAAGAGGGGCGCGAGCATAAAAACGGCACAGAGCGCGTTCTTCAACCTGAAGAAAAAGTCTCAAGTTTTAAACGAAAACACGCATAAAAATAACAAGAAGTTTATTTACAGACATTTTCAAAGGAAACTAAAGAGTTTTGGCGACTCGCTCACTTACCCATCGGCCGCAGAGTAACGGGAAGGACAGATGCAATGGCTCTTACCTCTCGACCAAGAAGTTTTAGCAAAGAGTCCATGCAGAAGTACGTCCGGTCCTGTCCATCCGAAAATCCGCTTCACCTCAGCGCTGTGAATCAAACAAACTCCACACAGTTGTGGGAATTCTGGTAAAGTGTTACACGAGCAGAAGCAAGCCCAACAAACGATTCCCCCAAAACGGAGAGATTCAGAGGTCCGTGACGTCACAGCACATTCCTGGCGCGAGCCTCATCTCATCTCTGGGGCTCGAGGAGGGGGAAGGGCGGGCGAAGATTTGAAGGAGTCCCACAGGGAACATCCACAGGACCGAGAACAAGATACATTGTAATCTGAATTGACAATTGGGCTTTTATTTTATGCTATATAATAATACACATCCAGAAATATGTTCAGGCACAATTCATCAACACCTTGTTATTTACATAACAAGTAGCCTAATGTTAACCTCCTAAGACCCAGATAATTTTTTCCTTTTTCTTCTTCATGTCATTACATTGTTTAGACTAGAGCATAAAAACAAATGGGAAAAACATTTTGGAAAATTATATTTTATTCATATGTTATTCTATGTCCTCATAAGTGGACATCGGCTCTCAGTTGTTGAAGAAATAAAAAGAGATGAAATGACATAAAAACATGGAATTTATTTTCAATCACCAAACCAACTTTAAGGTTTCAGGATTTTTTTAACCAAATTTTGTTTAAATATTCTCAACTATGAGAGATATAATGGAATTAATTGATTTACAATTTTACTTTATGCAATAGGCTGGATAAAAATGGCCATACATGAGTTTTCCCATTCAATGAAATGTATACACTGTCTCTAATTTGCATATTAATGTGTTCTTGGACCAACATGCAAGTGTAATAATGGGAGTAATAGTTGGCAACATTTTCATAATAATATCTAGTATTTTATAGGAACATTGATATGTAATTTATTTCCCTAGTCACTTGTTGTGAATCCCAAAATGCCTGATAAACCCATTCTTGAAGTCCAGGTGTCTATTGAGGACGTGTGAAATCTATGCCGTTTTGCAGAAAGTCATATTTTGATTAGAAACCATAACATTTTCCTGAGATGTTGATTTATAACAGTCAATTTGAAAATTAGATTTAAATGATAATTACAAAATATTATCATATTTCCATAAGAGTGCTAAGTGTGATCATTCAGTCATTTTTCAAAGTTGTTGTCCTGAAAAAACCTCAAAACAAATGGTATCTCCGAAAAGCTGTGAATATGTGCTCTTTACAGGACATCAAAACTGTGACATGTTGCCTATGATGTTAGAGCAATTCACTAAAATATAATGTCCTTGTATGTGGACAGGGGCTCCACGGAGGTTAAAAAGGACATTCTAACCGGATGGAAATAAAACAGAATTCAACTCATGACAGGATGGAACCTAACATGATAGAAGAGCTAACGTTTGCTTAAATTTGATAATATCATAACTGTTTTCTATAGTTTAATCAAACACAATGGATTGTTTATGTGAGACAAAGTAATTAAAATAACATAAAAGGTTTGAGTTTAATATTTTAACCATTAAGAAAATAACAGGAATGTTTCATCTCCGTCCCTTTAGGGCTATGTATTTTGACTATATCACGTTCTTTAATAAAAATAAAAAATAAAATATCCATCATGCGTATACCTACTCAAAACAGTTTAGCCCTAAATCTATGTTCAGGAGACCCATTTATTAAAAAGTTACCAATTCAACGATCAGCATCATCATGAAATGTTTCTTGGTGAAGGTCGCCATCTAGTGGTATTTATTGGACTGTGCTTGTTTGAAGAACATTTCCAATCAGGCTAGTTAAAACATTACACTCTAAAAAATGCTGGGTTAAAAACAACCCAAGTTGGGTTGAAAATGCACTAACCCAACAATTGGGTTGTTTTAACCCAATGGCTGAGTTGTTGTAACCCAGCCATTGGGTTGTCTTAAGCAACATTTAACCCAACCACTGGGTTAAAACAACTCAACCGTTGGGTAAAATCAACCCAATTGTTGGGTTAGTGCATTTTCAACCCAACTTGGGTTGTTTTTAACCCAGCATTTTTTAGAGTGTAGCAAATCTAATATTTGTCGTTTGATTAAGCGTCCTAGATGTTTATGGAGCCAGAATGGTGACTTTAAAATTTGGCATCACAAATTAAAATTGTCATTGAAAACAAAAGCAGAACTGAAAAAGGAAACATTGGCATTGAAAGATTTGCATTGAAAACAGTTGTATTGGCATTGAAACAAGTATTGGCACTGAAAAAATAAAATTATTAAAATATTACAATCGTATTCTTTTATTGAATTGGGATTTATTTGTATTTTTCAATGACAATCTTCAGATTTTTTCTTCATGTCACTCTTTTTCAGTGACAGTTTTTTTTTACAATGTCAGTTTTTTTTCAATGTCACTGATTTTCAGTTTCAACTTTCTGTCACTGTTTTGGCGTGGAGAGGGGCGGGGTCTGAGGGGAGGGGTAAGTAGAGCGTAGTTTGCATATCATTTGCATATAGGTATACTGAAGCCGTCACCAGCTCTGAAGCTGCATGACTAATGTCCAGTTTACTGGGAACTTCCAAGCTGCAAGTTTAAGTCTTTTTTTATATTTTTTATCTGCCATTTATATGTTTTCTCGTGCAACCTGGCCGGCTTGGTTAACTTTTAACGGCTGTTATGCTGTTTTGTTTTTTCCGACGTCGACTGGAACATGTAAATTAGCCTACTAACATTAGCCGTGTTGGCTAACTTAATTGTGGTTAATGCGGCTGTGTAAGTTACACTACTGACATCCCCAACCACACACACACACACCGGAGACAGACGTTACTCCTAGGGCCGCGAGTGTGCTTTTATCTGTATTTAATTTAGTTGTGCTGCTGCACAAAACCTCATAAACGTGCTAACGCAAAACGTTCAGCAGTATCACACCAGCACAGCAGAATCCAGTGCCGTCACATGAGCACCATTAAATACAGATAGAAGCACATTCGCGGCCCTAGGAGTTACTGTGTAACGCTGCGTTTAAGCCGAACTAGCGGCTCTCCTGTGTGTGTGTGTGTGTGTGTGTGTGTGGTTGGGGATGTCAGTAGTGTTACACAGCCGGCGCCCTGCTGATTATCATGTCAGTGTTAACGTCACAGGCTATGTTACTGTTAGCCACTGTTGTGATGTACTCGACAGACACCTAACGTTAATTATTTTTTGCCAAACCGGACTTTTAGCCTTATTCTGTGCATATGGTGACCGGTGTTTATATTTGACCCTGCATTAACCACAGTTAAGTTAGCCAACACGGCTTTAGTAATTTACATGTTTCAGTTGAGGGGGGGGGGGGGTTAAAAGTTAAGCAAACCGGCCAGGTTGCACGTGAATAAACATGTAAATGGCAGATAAAAAAAAAACAGACTTGCGGCTTGGAAGTTCCCGGTAAACTGGACATTAGTCATGCGGCTTCAGAGCTGGTGACGGCTTCAGTATACCTATATGCAATGATATGCAAACTACGCTCTACTTACCCCTCCCCTCAGACCCCGCCCCTCTCCACGCCAAAACAGTGACAGAAAGTTGAAACTGAAAATCAGTGACATTGAAAAAAAACTGACATTGTAAAAAAAAACTGTCACTGAAAAAGAGTGACATGAAGAAAAAATCTGAAGATTGTCATTGAAAAATACAAATAAATCCCAATTCAATAAAAGAATACGATTGTAATATTTTAATAATTTTATTTTTTCAGTGCCAATACTTGTTTCAATGCCAATACAACTGTTTTCAATGCAAATCTTTCAATGCCAATGTTTCCTTTTTCAGTTCTGCTTTTGTTTTCAATGACAATTTTAATTTGTGATGCCAAATTTTAAAGTCACCATTCTGGCTCCATAGATGTTCCTTTACATTCTCCTGTTTCCTCCATTAGTCTGGTGAAGCCTGTTTATAGGCCTAGCTAATTGTAACAGAGATGATGATATTGTGATTTAGGGTGCGAACGGAATAGGATAATGAACAGTCTAATGCAAATAATGCATGCTGCTATTTTAACTGGGGTGCAAATAACATCTGTGTATTCAATATAGCTCTAAAGCTTTAAGTTTTAATAGACCTGAATCATGAAATGATGAGACTATTTCTTGATATTAAATTCTTTCAAATATTTGTTTAGATACCATTAGGTAATAATGTACTCCAAAACAATGTTCATTTTCTCAGCTGAAACATTTTCATTTTCATTTATACATTCATATTCACATGTATTGTTCTCCCAATGATTGCCTCATTTTTATTAATAGATAATAACATCTTGAGGTGGTGGGGGTTGATAGCATCAAAGGACAAGATTTTTCTAATAAATATTTATTAATTAAAATCACATTTTCAAGATTCCTCTTTGTTTTTGCCATATCTTCCACAAATGATGGATTTGCATTAGAGACACTCAACAATTCCCAGAAGTTTCTCATTTTTTCTTTGGTAACACTACAGGAACGTTAGCATTGTTGCTGCAATAACATAAAACAACAATGAATAACAATAGCATTTATTAATCTGTAATATTAATTTCTAATACATTTTACATTTAAACTTATATATTAACATAATGTGTTAAGAAAGAACATTAATTAACAATATCTAATCAATTAACCTATAAGAAATGCTGTAAAAGTGTGATACATGGTTACCAAAGTCAATCTTATTTTATTATTGTTGTGTTATCGTCTTTCAACATCGGGTTACACAGCTGAGTCTATAGGAGGCCAGGCGGGTCTGACAGTTCCTGATGACTGGCTTTCTTGTGTTCTGCTCTCTCTCCTTCCTCTGCTCTCACTGTATGATTGGTGTGAAGGAGAGATGAAGACTGTTGTGGGTCTGGACGAGCCCGGCAGCATGTACGTCCGTCTGGTACGTGCTGTCATGTAGGATGGGGGTCTTTGGGGCTGTTTATTGAACCTGAGTGGAAGAAAAAAGCCAAGGTACCAGTTTAACCACATATTCATTGCGCTTTAAACACCCCACCCCCCATCCCTAAAGAGTAGATGTTCATTACCTTTTAGGGAACGATTCTTTGCCAGAGAAATAGCACAGGACTGCACTTCCACAAATAATCAGACACGAACCTCCCCAACCGATGAAGAGAGCGGCACCGAGCTCAAACCTGAGAAATAAAAGTCGCTTATGTTTAATTTTTTTACATTTTATTTTTCTCTTGAGTCCCACAGGCCACAGATGATCAAAAATCAGTTGAAGAAGAATTTCAAAGTTGTTTATAATGAAATGTAGAATTAAATAAAATTGTTGATTTAACATAAGTGCACAGCACTTGTACAACGAAATTTGCATATGAGTTTTTTTCCGATGTAGCCAGGTAGGCTTGTTTACAAATTAGATGGTTTTATGTTCTATCTAGTACAATCATTTTGTGCTGTTTGGTCTATAAAGACATGCAGACTGTTGTTTTTGGCTGTTGCATCATGTATTGCATCTTGTGCAATGAGTGTCACACTATTACAATGCTGTTAAAAGTTAAAAGTTGTTAAGGGTTATAAATAATTGTTAATTTCTTGTAATCACATACATTGTGGAAATAATGAATTGCACTAAAATAACATGTTAAATTGACAGCCCTGTTTTTTACCATAAAAAACCCAAACAACATGTATGCATACATTCACGTATATATCATGTATATATGCATGCATGTATGTTTGTATGTATGCATGCATATACTTATTTATGTACATATGTATGAATGTATGTGTGTGTGTGTATGTATGTATGCATGTATATTTGTATGTATGCACGCATGTATGTTCGTATGAATGTATGTACGAATGTATGTATTTACGTACGTGTGTATACATGCATGCATATATGTACACATGTATCGTATGTGCAGACGTATGTATGTATGTATGTATGTATGTATGTATGTATGTATGTATGTATGTATGTATGTATGTATGCATGTATGTATGTATTTATGTATGTATGTATGTATGCATGTATGTATGTATTTATGTATGTATGTATGTATGTATGTGTGTATGTATGTATGTATGTATGTATGTATGTATGTATGTATGTATGTATGTATGTATGTATGTATGTATGTATATGTGGGGGCTTTATTTCAATAAATTAAAAAGTTTTGAGTTTTGAAAGATACAGTTTTTCTAGTCTCAAAAGACCAAATAAATTTGACTCCTCATTACATGACCCCTATAACCCCTTTGTTATATCATGACATATATTTTACGTCAGTCACTACTACATATACTCCTAAAAGATACTAAACACTTTCAAAGTTATACAAACAGTATGACCAACACAAATGCTTTAATTACGTACTTTAATTCTAAATAATATGGATCCACAAATTCTGAACGCACTTTATCTCCCCACCAGGAGTAGACTATCATACCACAGAACCCTGCAAAACAGACACACTAATACATCAGTTCATGAATCAATGTGGTTTATGTAGAAACGATTATGAAGGAATGTTCATACCAGATGCCATGTATGTCAATGCTGCTGCGAATGTAACTCTGGCGTTGGCGAGCTCAGAGCCTCCGATTTTGGTACATTTCATCCCAATGAGGGCAAGCACAGCCCCCCAGAAACCAAAGATCACAGAGACCACAGCCAGAGCCCTGCACACATGGAGGAAAACTAACAACCACACAAAGACATGCTATTAATACTCCTGCAATATACATGAAATCATAAAATAATGTCTGTGTTTCAACAGATGTTTCCTCACCAGGCAGGTCCATCATGGAAGGGAAGTATTTACAGTCAGATACTCCTGTGGTGTCTGAGACACAGTCCATCCAGAGGTTGGAGTAGTAATCGCCGGCGCTGAGAACAACAGAAGCACTTTCTGAGACGATCCAGTACTCAGTGGCCAGAGTGGAACAGATCAACATCCAGCCACACAGACAGGACACAAAGCAACCGATCTCCATGTACATCACCACTGTTCGCTGCCTCATGCTGTCGGCTTCATGAGCACAGAAAGAAAATATGAGAGAGGTACGTGCACTGGCGAGAGGATTCAAGTAAAATATGGTAGTGTGTCTCCTCCTGCCTTTGGAACCCTCCTTTTGCATTTTACAACTACATAGTTTTACCTCATCAGCAGTTTTTCATCCCCGCAGGGTATTCCCAGGCTCTCACAGATTCCTAGTATATCTAGGGAAATGGTTTCGAAGAGCTTCCAGTGCACTATAACGTCATGTCTATCTAGAACAAATTAAAATGAGCTAACCATGAATGCAAAACGTATTTCTCAGTCAGAAATTAAATGAATGATTGCTGAAAATTAAATGAATAAAAACATGAATTTATATATAAATTGTTATTATAAATTGCCAGCATAATCTTGGTATCATATAACTTTTTATTTTTTAATTTCGTTTTGTGGTAGGCCTATTTTATGTACTTTATGTAATGTGCTTTTGTCATTTTATTTTCATTAAAAAAAAGAAAAAAGATTTTTATTAAGTTTAAAGCTTAAAGTTGTTTTTCTTACTTTAACTTTTCTTCAGTTAGTTGCCATGGCAACATCCCATTTCATTTCAGATTAAGATCATATTTAATTAAATTGTAACTTTATTTTAAGTTTTAGTTAACAACAACACTAATTGATGCCTTTCCATCTCCGTTTACTGCTTTACAAAAAAGTGTCTGTAAAATATTTCTCTATTTGTCTGTTAATACTGTTAATATATTTATTGAGCCACTTGACTCGACCCAGTTTCTGTTTACGCATTCTGTGTGTGTTTCCATGATCTTGTGTGTACAGGTTGTCTTGTTTTTGAAATATAATCTCTGACAGGACATCGGCTATTGGACATGAAGTGTGGGAATGATGGGGGTTAAGCTATTTATCTAACACATGCAATGCGTGCATTGTTTATGCATAAACAAAATTTGGCTATTTCAGTGCTACCAGCATAAAAGGAGAAAATGAAGATAAAGTAAAGCTTCAAAACCACAGAAGGAGTGTAAACACTTCAGTGCTTTCAGCAGTGCTGTGTTTTTTAGAATGAAGGGGTCGAGGTTTAGCTGGTTATGGCCTAGTTAGTACTCTATTGGTAGATGTTGTAACTACAACATGTACAGCATATGGCTGGGAAAAGCATCTTTCAAGCATGTTTGTGCTGCCAAGAGGGGATTAAATAAAGTTTAAAATATAAATAAATACTTAAATCACACAAATGTTATTTAACTATTATGTTATTATATTTTTCATGTAGGTCTATAAACAAAAATAATAGCATTGATCTCCAAATAAGTATCAAACATCCATAAGAAGTTTGCTTATTAAATAAGAAAACAAAACTATTAGAACCTATAAAAGAGGATTTATATATACTATATATATATATATATATATATATATATATATATATATATATATATATATATATATATATATATATATATATATATATATATATATATATATAGTAAAGTATATATATATAGTAATATTAAGTAAAGAAAGTGATGTTAAGACACAAACTAAAACCCTAAAAGCATGAAATCAGGCCGTGTGAACAGATATCCGCCAGGTGGCGCCTTTCTGCTTCTCTTTTTAAACGGCCTTCTCATGTAAATGCAAATGTAAATGTTTGAGTTAGGGCTGCTGGAATCGTGCTCGTCGTTGTTGTGGCGTTTGTGTATAGCTTAAATTGTCTCATAATATTGTGCACAATATTTAAATCTTTTCTCATTGTTAAAAAATCTGATTTGTGATTATTTTCCATGTTGGACAGTAACATAAGTATTTTTATTTTGGGGAAACTTTGACTTCAGTAACATCTCAAAACATAATATGGTACTTTTTACACCACTACACTTCACAAAAACACGAGTTCCTCGGTTTTTGGACAGAAGAAATAGAGATAAACGTAATAATGATTAAAGGGTTGTTCACCAAAAATGAAAATTATCTCATTAATTACCTTAATGTCGTTCATCTTCAAAGTTTCCAACGTTATGAATCAGTGTATCACTTCATGACACGGATCCCCAAAGTCACATGATTTCAGCAGTTTGACACGCGATCTGAATCAGGAATCAAATGAAACTTTGTTTTGAAATCAGCCCTATAAGTCGTTATTTAGTTGTTGTTTTTTTGCACACAAAAAAATATTCTCATCGCTTCATAAAATTATTGTAGAATCACTACATGCTTTAGTTTCAGCAAAGACTTTCGACAAAAATACGGAGGTCTTACGGCTGTCCAACGGCATAGGGTAAGTAATTAATGAGAGAATTTACATTTTTGGGAGAACTAACCCTTTAACCTGATTGGTTTACATAAGATACTGAACGTTTCCTTTGTGAGTTAAACTAATCCAACAGCTGTTTTCGAATCAACAAATAAAGTTAACCTGAAAAAAAAGAGCCAAGAGGGTTATCTTCGTCAGAGGTTGAACGTGCACGCGACTTATGGTGCCATATATTGTGCGTTTAAGTCCTAGGATGTTCATACTATGAGATGAGAACATCATGTGCGTTCAATGCTGCCTTCATGTGCTCTCAGATTTATCGCAAATACGAGTTTCCTAGGAAAAAATTGCAAATGAACGCCCTCACGTTTCAAAATTTGAATGCAATAAACTCGTAATCACGACTTCAGAAGTGGGAATTATCAAATTTACGATTGCACATGAAGGCGGCACAAGTCTCTTTGATCAGAGGAGGATGTTGGTGTACTTTCTTTTAATGCATTTCATGAAAATACAGAAAGGATTGTTAACTCTGTTAATAGAAAATGAAGAACAAAGAATGCACATCAGGTGAGTTTTAATATTTCATCTTTTTCATTCATCTATGAAGCCACTGTGAATGGCAAATGACAAATGACAAAGCCTGACAGTGTCACTGCTAAATACCCGTTATATTCTACTGTATTCAACAATAGATGTTGCATCCATGGATTCCGCCATGTTTCTCACTGACATGCCCCCAACTCGTACAGATCGGGGCTTAAAGAAAATCCTGAACTTCCCACTGGTATTTACGTCTTTTTGGTGGCTTTCATGTGCGTTCAACTCGTAACGACATGACTTGAGAGTGGTGCAGCCAGGTATGACATCACTTTGTAGGCCAAAACATGAAACCAGTTAGCAATTTAGCACTTCCGTTTCCATTATCCCGACTCCTGAAGTCAATGTTTTTTTTTTTAATGGTCAAACGGCTTAAATAAAGTCTGACATAAGCTCAAGACACTTTCATGTGTTATTCTATGACATAAAATACCTCATTATTACCATACTTGTTGGGATTTTTTGAAGCTGTTACATGTCCTGAAAAAGGAGGTTGCTACCAAGTGGCTAAATGGACTACAGAGGCTTCCAGGGAACCAAACGTCAATATGCCGAACTGGTAAACTCACTCCCCATCATGCTTATTGTGCTCTTATAAACTATTCTAACTCTAAAAATCCTCTGAAAATTTTTTTAGATAAAAATGTAAACTGAAAATTCATGGGATGGTGGTGTAGTTCGTTTATAGCTTACCTTAAGCTTTTTACTTAGCGAGAATTCATTAAAGTTGTGTTCATCTCTGATTATTATCTTGATGGACAAGTGGCATAAATTTTTGTTGCTTACAGAGCTTTTTTTTTTTTTTTTTACTGATAATCCAAAAGCCTATAGGAAATTCCTATATTTGTTTTTTGTTGAAAGGAACCAGTGTGATGCTAACTGCTGATTGGCCTACAACGTGACGTCATACCTGCACCACTCTATTAGTGTGAAAAGTAAGTTAGCCTTTAGTATTGAAATATAAGGTCATGACAGTCAGTTATTACCACATCTGTACTTTGTATTGTGTTTGTAGCCACATATTTAGCTACAAAAATGTAGTTTTCCCTCATACTAGGCTATATGGTATAGCATTATGCCTATTATTTCACTGGTTTGCACACTTAATTATCAAGTCAAAGTCACAATCAAAGTCTGCTTTATTGTTAATTCTGCCACATGTACAGTACATACATAAAGAGAATTGATTTTTTTTAAAACTCTTATTATTTTATTGTTACTATCAATAACTTAAATCTGTGTTTTAGTATTAAAGTTGAATGTTTTGATAGTTTTAATATGTTTTGGTAATAAACTAAAACATTTGCATATTATAGGCTACAATACATATAGGCTAATAATGTCTAGACTGACTAGTGCTGGCTAAATAATAGACTAAACATGGTGAATTGATTACATATACTTTTTGTACAATAGATGTACTGCAATCTATCTAACAAATTCTTTTCTTTAACAAGCCAGGAATTTTTCTTTTTTTTTTAAACAAAATTGTAATGTGTTTATTCTTGCTGGAGTTCCCCATTCAGTTCTCTGTAGTAGCCCTATTCACAGAGAAATGACACAATTAAAGAGAGCAGCTTCTCCTCACAGGGAGTTGCCAGTGTCTCTGCGCTCTTGTTCAGACATCACCATTCATTTTACTTGAGAAAACATTACCGTTGGTTAAAAAGAACAGGAAAAACTAGTCATGTATCAGCCCAGTCAAGTAAGTAATGATGATTAAGATACTGGCAGCATTTTAAAAGGCTCGAATATTATCTCTTCTGATAAGAATCTCTGTTCATCAGTAATGCAAGGAAGCTTTCGCTGTGGGATACCTGGATATCACATGAAAGACTGCCAAAAAAATAGGTAAATGTACTTTGATACAGTTACAGAGAATTGTTGCAAGTTTGATGGTACACATTATGATTTTCAGCATATTAAACAATTAAAAAAAACAATAGAGCATTAAAACAAGCAAGGACCTACAGATTTGTTGACCTCCTCCTGCAGATCCAGGTGATGTGAGGGTCACGCATGGGGTGGCAAGAGGAGCACTTTTCCTTATTTTGTCTTCAATCTCTGTTTGTGGAAACCCTGGTTTTTAAAATTTCACTCTAGCAGAATTTCAAGAGCACTGCTGCTGGATCTGCTCCAGCCAGCTAAAGTGTTCCCATTAAAGCCAAACAGACATCAGCGGCCAACCATCATTTCTCAAACGGCTCTTCCCGTTTTCCCTTCCTGGAATATTCAATTATCTGGCCCTTATTTAATAAAATACAGCTTTAAAATGATCAATCTCAACATGAAGCTGCCCATATTCCTCCCCAGCACTCCAACCCCTTTTACACTGACATTTACGCACCATTTACTCACAGCACACGCTGCTGCCCGGCCACATTTAGGCCTTCATTTAGGACCATTTCCTCCTAGAAGGCTTGAAAATCCTTCTTTTTGAAGCATATTTGTAGGTTACAAAAAAATGGTCCATTATGTTCAGTATGATGGCAGTATGGAGAGAATCAGGGTGGTGCGGGGTCAGTGAAGGAACCATAATTAGCTACAGATAAAGTCTGATCTTATCGTTTTTAGTCTTTCATGGATCGTATCAGAGCTCAAGACACACTTCATTCTCATTCCCCCTGAAGCTGATGTGACCCTTAACTGAAATCCAAGGTGCTTTAACTTTAGTTAAGACGACAAGAAGACAAGCAGAAACATAAACACACACACAGTGTATACTGTGCTTCTTTGGAGAAAAAAAGAAAAGAAAAGAAAAGAAAAGAAAAGAAAAGAAAAGAAAAGAAAAGAAAAGAAAAGAAAAGAAAAGAAAAGAAAAAGGAACTGTACTGAAGGAGCTTCATTTGCAGGAAAGAAACGCTTCAGTAACCACATGACAGTTTACCTGTACTCTGACAGCTACACACACACACACACACACACACACACACACACACACACACACACACACACACACACACACACACACAATATGCAATGTCTGTTTTATTTAGAGTGACTTTGGTCTTGTCAAGCAAGAAGAGAAGAAATATGAACTGAAGTGGTAAATGCTGTCTAGCCTCTAGTTTAACAGAAACCTTTTAATTTCCCTTAGTAATTATTACTTAAACTGTTCTTAAAGGCGTCACTTTAAGAAGGGGAACTTTCATCCCTCATTTCTCAGACTGTGTTATGACACAGATATAGTTTTTAATATCCATGTGACAACAGCAATCGATATTTCATTAAGATAAACGTAAGAAATGTCCCATGACACATCATCGTATACGAAATAAAACAAGATGTGCAGACGGACACCGAATGACCTGCTCTGCCTCACATCACTGATGAGAGAAATATTATCCAGATCAGTCAAGATCATATCAGTGCTGACACTCGCTTACACATCCTCACACACGCGACACAAATGATGACTTCGAGATTTCTGTGACTTTGAGGCTGTTTTTGAACAGCTTTTCTCCGTCTGTGTGGTGAGTGACCCGAGCAGCGGTGTGGAGCGTCTACTGCTGTCAGAAATGAGAAATGTCCTTGTCCATCTCAACTGGCTGCTCAGTCCTGATAAACTAAGAATGAGGCTTACCCTCGAGTAGAGACACGGCCCAATAACATTTTATAAGACACTAGTCTCGTCTCTGTAAAGGGGAGATGAACAGTTTTATTACTTCACTGAAGGCTATAAACAGTGTTTTGACTTGTGTTTCCAACTCTCTGAAGAATTAGTCTAATTTTTATCTTTTTCTGCTGGAAGCATCATGACGCATCAGTTTGACATGAAGTGCAAAGAATAAAAAAACTGCATGTGGATCCCTTAGACTCTAAATCTGTTAACATGATGTCTAAAATGGGTAATTAATACCACAGCAAACATAATAAGTGCATAATGAGTTGTCTCAGTTATTCCCTTGTTTCATTCAAAGACAGTTATCTGTTCATCCGATCAGCTGGATTTTCCTCATGTGAATCTGTCACATGCCTGTAAATGGACTGCATTTATACAGCGCTTTTATCCAAAGCGCTTTACATTTTGCCTTACATACACCCATTCATACACAGACGGCGATGTCAGCCATGTAAGGTGCCGTCCAGCTCGTCGGGAGGAGCTGGGGTTGGGTGTCTTGCTCATGGACACTTCGACAGGTGGACCCGGGGATTGAACCACCAACCTTCTGGTTTGTAGACAACCTACATGAACCACTGAGCCACTGCCTGTCCTGTCTTGTGTGCACATGTGGGTTTTGTTATGTTGAGCATGTGCTCGTGTAACTGTCCGATCCCTCCCCCTTGTCATCTGATTAGTGTTTATTGGCCCCACCTGTGTTCCCTGATTCCCCTCTTGATTTCTTCCCTTATAGCTCCTTGTGTTTGTCAGTCTGTTGTTGGATCTTTGCATGTCTACGTCTTTTGTGAGTTTATTTGTGTTCTCTGATTATGTGTTTTGCCCCATTGTGGGTTTTTGTTTTGTGTTTATGTTTCTTTTGTTATAATAAATACACTCCTTTGCACTTGAGTCCTCGCACCTGTTTTCTCGTGCGTGTTACGTGACAGAATCATGAAAAGAGGAACTCAGGTTCAAATGCCCTCCGGTACCAACTTGAGTGAGAGCCATGATATCTGAGAACACGCTTGCTCAGTTGTGTTTGTTCTTAGTTTTATTTTAGTTCGTTTTCATTCATCACATATATTCTTTGAATTCTTTGTTGTTTAAATTTCCCTCCACTTATCTGCTTCCATGGACACTAATCTTCACCAAAACTTTTTGTAATTTAGTTAATCACCATATATTAGTTCCGCACATTCCCTCTGTGTTTATCAGTCTGTGTTACGCACACACTGTTACACCTTATGTATTTACCTGAGTTTAATTTATTAAAGACTTTTCGTATTCGAATTTTCAAATCAATGGATTAATCTTCATCTTCTTCATCTTTGTGACATCAGCAATATCAGGTTATTAAAGGGGTACTTCAGCGCTGGGAAGATGAATCTGTATTTAAACTGGGTCATCAATGTAGTAGAAATATGAAATTATTTTTGAATTTGGTGCCTTCTAGACTGAGAAAAGACAGAAAATGTATTTTTGTCTCATGGGAATGTAAGAGACTACAATTCCCAGAATGCATCGCTGCCCTGTGAGGCCATTCCCAAAGCCACCGCTACCGGATTACAGAGATAACAGACATTACAATTAAAAACTGAACATGTCTGTTCAATATAATGAGTGAGTCACCGCGCGAGTATCACAGCACTGAGCACTAACTGCAGGAGTCAGATAAATGAGCTGATGAGCTCTCGTGATGAGAGCTGAGGTAATCGCGACTACACTCGCTGCATACATTCACAACGCGAGTTCAGTCTGGCGTGTTTCAGTTCATGCCTTTGCAAGCTTAACTTTCATAGAAATTCGTTTGAGAAGTTAAAAGACTTACATTACTCACCATAGCTCCGTTTAAATGAGTGCCTGTAGCTGCGAGCTGAGCTCTGAGTGTGATCTCCATCCCCCATGCGCGGGTTTAAAACATGCGGAAATGGCTCCCTCTGCTGGCTGTAGTCTTTAGCCTTTGGCCAAACATTCCTCCTATGATGCAAATGTCAATTTGCATCATAGGAAGAATTTTTCCAGAAATAAAATGCAATAATCTCTCGTCTCAGGGGGATATGATGGGGGAAAGCACAATCATTTGAATATACTGCAGGGTTTCTACTGATACAAAGCCATATGCTAATCACTGAAGTAACCCTTTAAACAAAAGGTTATATTGAATACCTTACTTTTTAGACAGTAGCCTATTACACGTAGTCTATTTTTGTTTAACCTATGAAAGTAGTTCCAAATGAAGCTGCAACAGAATTAAACGTCTTTCAGAAACAATGGTGTTGTTTTGTTCCTGAATGAATCAATATTTAGGAGCCAATCGTTTGAGCGGATGAATAAATAAGCTAAAATACACAAATATAACCAACTTATGTTTGTTTTCATTTTAAATGTCACAACAGATATTTATCATTCAGTGTAGTGCTTTAAATTTTGAAAATGGATAATTTATATTATAAGTTGAATTAAATGAATATCTTAATATTTATATAAACACGTGTTATACTGTATGCATATTGTATATTAAATGAAAATCCAGTCATTTACAATAGGCTATACTTATTTACAGAAGTATATTGTGTCATTATACCTCAAATTATTTTAATAGACATTACATTACAAGATTGGCTGATGGTTTCACCTTCACCTTACAAAATATACTGTATGGGATAACCAAAAACTGCTGAGTTTTGTTTTATTTGATGAATAACAATGCTGACAAACTAAATTAACTAAAACATTTCTCTGAAGCCTATACATCTCCTTCTAATTTACTGTAGAAATAATAATGCACCCCTTTTTCCTTTTTAAATGAACAAAAAATCAACAGATATCGCATGCGCAGAGTTCAGTGCAGTGAACACTGCGTAGGCACCCTGTTAATCGGAACACTGCTTTAGTCACTTGCGGACTTGAATGAGTAAATCGTTTTTAATGAATCTGCAATAATGGCCCTGTCCCAAAAGGCACACTTCATGTGCACTTACGATCTTGTGGATTTACAATGGCTGTAATGTGCACATTACAACAGACTGACAGCATACCTGGAATGATGAAAACACTGTTTAGTGCTGACTCTTTAGTCTCAGCACTCAAACAACACTTCTCCAAGGTGTCAGTTTTTGGATGATAAACGCAAAATCTGTACACAGCGGCACCGAGTCAGCAAAGGTAACCATTTGGCCTGATGGTGGAAAAGCAATTAGATTTTATTGCTGAAATGTGGATTAAAACCAAATAAAAGTGATAAACTTTTGTCCCATAATTCTTTGCATACTGCTAATGTTGTAGGCCTACCTCAACGGTGGGTTTGATTTGTGGGAATACAAACAACTGCTTCTGTCTTGAACACAAAAATGTGGGCACTCTGAAGTATGTGCAAAAGTATGTGAATACTTCATTGACAGAACAGTTTTCAGAGCTAAGAAACTCACAGTAGGACATAATAAATATTTCACTGCTGATATTTCAATCAATCTTAAATTAATTTCATTCTACAAACTCAAATAGAGTATTGTCCATTAGCACAGTATATTGGAGTATTACCACCCTCTGGTTTCATATTACTTTATACCTACACCTAGAAAAAAGTTTGGTTCCCATATAGAACCCTCATGGAAATTTAAACAGTTGATGTAAGTTGTAACTTGCAGTGTTTCCTCAGTAATTGAGCATTTGCTGTCTTTGATGTACGCTTGTCTGCTGAAGTTACCGAGGCAAGGCTGACATAACAAGCTTTTTCTTTCTCAAAGATACATTCCAGAACGTTCTGCCTCTTGAATGTGTGCCTGTGCTCAGTGAAAAGGTTTCCCTTTGAAGAACTCCCTTAGGAAAGGAAAACCCCAATGTGTTTTTCACCGATAATGATTTATAAGGATTCATTCTCAACCTTCTGGCTGCTCACCTTGCCTGCTGTGATCTATAATCTCCTAAAACTCCTGTAAATTCTAAAATCCTGAGACAAAATAATGACTCATAGCAGTTTTGACAATCTACTTCTTATTGAATGGAGCACCGAAGTGATGATACAGCCCTGACATGCTGTTAGACTGAGTTTTTTTATAATGAATGCTTTAGTGGCAGTGCAAGCCGCAAAGGAGTTTCTGTGACATAAATGGGCTGACAGAATTTTTTATATATAACAAATACTTACTGGAGGACAGGATTATTCAACTAGAGCAAAGCCACTCTGAAAGGCATCAAATAAACTTTTAGAAGGGATAAAATGTGCATTTGTGAACCTAAAGTGAATTTTTGAAGGAAATTATACTGATTTTCTCAGGTAATATGCCAGGTCCTTCTCAAAAAATTAGCATATTGTGATAAAGTTCATTATTTTCCATAATGTAATGATAAAAATTAACCTTTCATATATTATAGATTCATTGCACTCCAACTGAAATATTTCAGGTCTTTTATTTTTTTAATACTGATGATTTTGGCATACAGCTCATGAAAACCCCAAATTCCTATCTCCAAAAATTAGCATATCATGAAAAGGTTCTCTAAACGAGCTATTAACCTAATCATCTGAATCAACTAATGAACTCTAAACACCTGCAAAAAGGGCTTTTAAAAACTCCCAGCCTGGTTCATTACTCAAAACCGCAATCATGGGTAAGACTGCCGACCCGACTGCTGTCCAGAAGGCCATCGTTGACACCCTCAAGCGAGAGGGTAAGACACAGAAAGAAATTTCTGAACGAATAGGCTGTTCCCAGAGTGCTGTATCAAGGCCCTCAGTGGGAAGTCTGTGGGTAGGAAAAAGTGTGGCAAAAAACGCTGCACAACGAGAAGAGGTGACCGGACCTTGAGGAAGATTGTGGAGAAGGACCGATTCCAGACTTTGGGGGACCTGCGGAAGCAGTGGACTGAGTCTGGAGTAGAAACATCCAGGTAAACATACAGGCGTGTGCAGGAAATGGGCTACAGGTGCCGCATTCCCCAGGTCAAGACACTGTTGGGCTACAGAGAAGCAGCACTGGACTGTTGCTCAGTGGTCCAAAGTACTTTTTTTGGATGAAAGCAAATTTTGCATGTCATTCGGAAATCAGGGTGCCAGAGTCTGGAGGAAGACTGGGGAGAAGGAAATGCCCAAATGCCTGAAGTCCAGTGTCCAGTACCCACAGTCAGTGATGGTCTGGGGTGCCATGTCAGCTGCTGGTGTTGGTCCACTGTGTTTTATCAAGGGCAGGGTCAATGCAGCTAGCTATCAGGAGATTTTGGAGCACTTCATGCTTCCATCTGCTGAAAAGCTTTATGGAGATGAAGATTTCGTTTTTCAGCACGGCATGGCACCTGCTCACAGTGCCAAAACCACTGGTAAATGGTTTACTGACCATGGTATTACTGTGCTCAACTGGCCTGCCAACTCTCCTGACCTGAACCCCAGAGAGAATCTGTGGGATATTGTGAAGAGAAAGTTGAGAGACGCAAGACCCAACACTCTGGATGAGCTTAAGGCCGCTATCGAAGCATCCTGGGCCTCCATAACCCCTCAGCAGTGCCACAGGCTGATCGCCTCCACGCCACGCCGCACTGAAGCAGTCATTTCTGCAAAAGGATTCCCGACCAAGTATTGAGTGCATAACTGAACGTAATTATTTGAAGGTTGACTATTTTTGTATTAAAAACACTTTTCTTTTCTTTATGTCGGATGAAATATGCTAATTTTTTGAGATGGGAATTTTGGGTTTTCATGAGCTGTATGCCAAAATCATCAGTATTAAAACAATAAAAGACCTGAAATATTTCAGTTGGTGTGCAATGAATCTAAAATATATGAAAGTTAAATTTTTATCATTACATTATGGAAAATAATGAACTTTATCACAATATGCAAATTTTTTGAGAAGGACCTGTATATTGAACAAAAAATGCAACAGATATCGCATGCTCAGAGTACAGTCCAGTGAACACTGCATAGGCACCCGGTTAATCGGAACACAGCTTTATATATATATATATATATATAGTATATATATGTGGCATATTACCTGAGAGAATTTCCTTCAAAATTCCCTTTTCAGGTCCCAGGGAAATTAATTCCAAAGCTTCAGGAACAGCTCACAGAGAATCATTTATCAAATATTTTTAAAAGCCATTTTGTGATGGCAGAACTAATACACACAAGTTGTATCTGTTAACATTAGATAATGTTAGAACAGTGTGAACTACACGAACAAACATTGTTCAACTGTATTTTTAATAACTAAAATCAACATAAATTAATTGTTCCTAAATGTAATTTAGGGAGGAGCGAGCCCATCTAATCTTCCAATCAACAATCAACAACCTGAATATATAAGCAGCTGCTTACCTCTCCTCAGCCTCAGCTCTTCCAGCATCCCACCGCACCTCCCCAACTCCACCTTTATCTTGGGTACCTTGCCCTAATCCTTTAGTCACTGTGGGGGTAATCAGAGACCAGTTGCTTCATTGAGTCCATTATCAGTGGACAGCAAGCCAACTAACCTAATATCTTAAGATTATAAGGGCAAACAAACTTGTTAAATACTGTAAAAATCTATCGCTCGTAGTCCATGTAACTACAGTGGTTCAACCTTAATGTTATGAAGTAACGAGAGTACTTTTTGTGCGCCCCTCAAAAAACAATTATTCTCCTCCATGTCAGTCTCTGTTCAAAACAAAGTGCAGCGCTTCCAGGTTCTGTCAGAACAGTGGCTCTTTATTGGTAAGCATCGCACGCATGTTTTGTGACGCTCATGGGAACAGCGTCAGCCAATAATGAGCCGGCATTCTGATGTAGGACCCGGAAATGCTGCACTTTTGTTTTTCCCACGTGACCAGTGAAGGAGACTGACATGGAAGAGAATAAATTGTTGAATAAATTTTTTACTTTTCTTTGCTTTTGCACACCCAAAGTATTCTCGTCGCTTCATAACATTAAGGTCGATCTGCTGGAGTCATGGACTATTTTAACGATGTCTTTACTACCTCTCTGGGCCTTGAAAGTTACAATGACGTTGCTACCGGCGGGCATGCGTCTCAGGCACTATGAGAGTCTCATGATGTTGTGTGATAATTTATGTCTTCAGAAACTCCTCATGCTCATAAGCTTCCGACATGCCTTAAAAAAAATATTTCGCAGGCAATCCCATAACAACCCGTCTGCCTTAGATCCAAAGGGGAGGGCAAAAATGGCATCAGAGTTATTAAGATAGACTCGAGAGGATAGAGAGTGCACTTACGACACTTACACTGCACTCCAGCAATCTTACTGCATCAAATATAGCACAAGCATGTGTAAGGCATGTCATTTGTTAAAGACTTGATCCTCTCTGGCGTGGTGCTCATGGTGTTCGGTTTCCTGGTCAGTCTAAAGCTATCATAATGATGCAGTGTGCAGCCAAGCTTATAGCTGGATGTGGTTGCAAAACTGCAAATACCTTACAAACTTACTGTGTGTGTAATACTGAAGCCCATGATGATGGATCCTTAGTTTACCTGTTTATCCATTTATCCAAATATATATATATATATATATATATATATATATATATATATATATATATATATATATATATATATATTTTTATTTATTTTTTGCTGTGGAAAAATTTATTTAAATTGTATTTGTTGTATATAGTTTTTCATTGTCTCGTATCCAAATTCCCACGGCAGGATGGCATCCTAGTAACGCCACTGTTGATTATGATCAGGCCAGGCTGCCCAACAGGGAGGACACAGAACTCTTGCCCGAATGAGATCCGGCTCAATGCCACTGCAGTTCAGCATGCTGGGTAAGAGAGCTTTAATGCCATGCCAAGCCCTCTAGAGGGGATGGAGCTGGCACGCAACCAGGCCAGCGGTGGCGGAAAGCTAAGTTCTGCAAGACTGGAGGGTGGCACAGAAGGCTGAGAGAGAACAGAGCAAAGCCAGGGACAAACCCATGCGACAGGGGCCTAGTGCCAAGATCCTACTCAGAATTAGCCTGTATAGTTTAATTCAACCAAATGTTCTCAGCCATAATTTAAAACTATAGGAGAGGTCTGGTTTAACTGGACATTTTGGTTATTTTTTGGTATATGGTTATTTTGTATACATTTTTTCACTTAAACTATTTTATCAAGGCTGCATTTTATAAATCTCCATTTGAGATGTTTTGCTTAAAGTGTCATTCAGTCAGTCTGTGTTCTGTCAGGACTCACGAGCTGAACAGCTGAGCTGCAAAACTAAGCCAATCAGAGCAGAGCTCAACATTAATATTCATGACTCTTCCAAATAAGGCAAAAACAGAGCATTAAATCCTAGGGACAATTTATAGGGACCTGTAAAACTGTATCTGGACAATTTTTGCCCTTAAATAAGCCACATACCCTCTATGTAGATATCAGAGAACAATTTAACATATTGTTTCAAATCATTCTAGGGCACCTTTAGGGTATAGGGGGCAATTTCAGATAAAAGTGATACGAACAGTAACAATGCCATCAGTTTTACCGTATCAATTCGAGTCTGAGAGTCCTCATCGTTTGGAAGTGCATGCACAGTGGATTTGCTTTCACAGGGCAGAAAAGCATCCTGACATGTCGATAACACGAACCAAACTCTTCCAACTAGTGTATTTTATGGCGGGTCATCATGGGCAGCAATGATAACCATATAGGCTGGCATTATGCAAATGTATTACTACGTAAATTTGAGGAGAAAGCCAAGAATTCACAGCGATTTTTTTCAGGCTATTATTGGGACAATATTGGGAGACCATAACTCCATTTATCATCTTTTACATTTACAAACAGCTATATTACATGAAAAAACTTGAAAAGACCTTAAAAGTATATTCAACAGTTTAGAGTTCCATTAAATAAAATAAATAAATAAATAAATATAATGACGCGGGACACAGCTTACTGGATCAGCAGCTCAAACCTCGAGTCAGCACTGATCTTTGTCAAGCTCACACACAGCTATCAATCATCATATTAGACCTGTCTCTGTCACAGCAAAATGCTTCTCCTGGAGACCGTGTTCCAATTTCAATCCTCCATGTTGTTCAAATTGTCTGCAGCATGTATTCATTGTGTTTTGTGGGTTTTTTTTAGCTTTTCCCCCCACTTCAGCATAACTAAAGACCCAAGCATGTGGAGAACATTAATGTGGTTAAGAAAAATATTTAAAATAAACAATAAAAAACTATGGCAACAGACTATAGCAAAGAAAGCAAGGGCTTGTAATAAAATTCTTGCGAAATGTTTTTTTTTTTTTTTTTTAGGTAAAAAAGGTTATTACACTATTATTTGTTCACTGAAACAACCGTATATATTTTTTTTAAGTGGGTTTAAAAAGCCCAAGACATTTTAAGACATTAGAGACGTGAAATATTGGACTTTATTGGAGTTTTATAATTTGGCTTCCATATTATTTAAAATTGCAGTCCACTTCTAAGCCTTGTAAGACAGCAATTTAGATCCATCGAATGTTTTGCAGAATCTCAAGCCCGCCCTCTCAGGGCTGTATATCTGCAATGGCGAGAGACGCTGACTCAGTGATCTATGGTGAACCATTTCTCAACGCACTTGGCTGACGGCACCATAAAAATCACAGCAGAGCAGAGAGCATCATGGCGCATTACCAGAACGAGCAAGCGGCCTGTGATGAGAGACACAGAGAGTAGAATCGGCGGCAGCGCTCCATCACTCCTCCTCACCAACAGTACATGATCCTTCTCAAGCTGTCAGAGAATGGGAGAGAAGCCCAGAAATTCAAAAAATGACCCACATACAGTAGAATATCTGTTGCATTTTTGCATTCTCTCTAAACATCTGGTACCTTTTAAAGTCACAATTTACTCAAAAATATACATTTTTTTCATTATCAAAAAACAAAACAAAAAAGTCTAAAATCGCGGTATTATGCATAGCAGTGCAAAAGTATTTGATGTCAATTCTGCTGTCAAGTAGCTACTGGCGTGTGCATTCATGATTGTGAAATCACCATTCTCAAGCATTTCATGTTTTTGTAGTTTACATTGAGACGATAACGGTATAATAATAAATAAATAAAAAAACTTCCACTTGAAACCATTTTCAAAAGAACGGCTGAACGGCTAAAACTCATAAAAACGTTTCTGTTTTTAGTTGAAAACTTTTTTGAAAAGTACAGGGGCTAGTCATATAATTAGAATATCATCAAAAGTTGATTTATTCCACAAATTCCATTCAAAAAGTGAAACTTGTATATAATATTCGTTCATTACACACAGACTGATATATTTCAAATGTTTATTTCTTTTAATTTGGATGATTCTTTTAATTTGAAACTGATAATTAAGAAAAATCCCAAATTCTGTATCTCTTCGAAAAAATCTTCAGTAAAATTAGAATACCGTTAAAAGGTTCAATATTGAAGACACCTGGTGCCACACTCTAATCATCTAATTCACTCAAAACACCTGCAAAGGCCTTTCAGTGGTCTTTCAGTCTTGTTCTGTAGGCCACACAATCATGGGGAAGACTGCTGACTTGACAGTTGTCCATAAAATGACCATTGACACAAGGAGGGCAAGACACAAACGGTCATTGCAAAAGAGGCTGGCTGTTCACAGAGCTCTGTGTCCAAGCACATTAATAGAGAGGCAAAGAGACGGAAAAGATGTGGTAGAAAAAAGTTTACAAGCAATTGGGATAACCACACCCTGAAGAGGATTGTGAAACAAAACCCATTCACAACCAGAAACCAGATTCACAAACAGTGGACTACAGCTGGATTGCACAAAGAACCACTACGCACAGACGTATGAAAGACATGGGTTTCAGCTGTCGCATTCCTTGAGTTAAGACACTCTTGAAAAAAACAGACAGTGTCAGAAGCGTCTCGGCTGGGCTAAAGACAAAAAGGACTGCTGAGTGGTCCAAAGATATGTTCTCTGATGAAAGTAAATTTTGCATTTTCTTTGGAAATCAGGGTCCCAGGGTCTGGAGGAAGAGAGGAGATGCACACAATCCACGTTGCTTGAGGTCCAGTGTAAAGTTTCCAGTCAGTGATAATTTGGGGTGCCATGTCATCTGCTGGTGTTGGTCCACTGTCAAGGTCAACGCAGCTGAATAACAGGAGGTTTTAGAGCACTTCATGCTTCCTGCTGCTGACCAACTTTATGGAGATGCAGATTTCATTTTCAAACAGAACTTGGCACCTGCACACAGTGCCAAAGCACTGTTTCCGCTAATATTCAAATTTTCTGTGAATTTGGGATTTTCCCAATAGGACTTTAAAAATTTAAAACCAAGCCAACCAGCTACAAGGTTTATCTTAACATTACAAACTTTGATTTGAAGCAAAAAAAGATTTTTTTGAAAATCTGACAGGGGAGGAGGGCCACACCATCATGGCCATCAACAGAACTCAGCAAAGATTGCTCTTGCTCCGGCTTTAACTTCTGGATATTCGGCCGCGGTGCCAAAACGGATCGAATGGTTTCGTTCACATCTTTTTCCGCCGCCATTACTGAACTACAACTCAAACTAGTGCACGACATCAACGTCATTGTTCTCAGCCACTCCCTCTGTTCATTGATTGGACCGGTTAAAATTTGTTCAGAGAAAACCTAAGAATACACCGCAGTCCCAGACAGAGTACTGAAGGAAAATTAAAATTGAGCGGAAGTATGTAGGAGGACAGAGCCAGGCTATGGATTAGGCGGAGCGAAAGAGCTATTTTGGCTTTTTTTCCCTCCCGACTCTCTGATTGGTGTAATTGTCTGTACAGCATCCTGGGTAATGTAGTTTTTCTTCATTCAAAGAAGTCGTTAGTATATTTAAAGCTGCAGTCCGTAGTTTTTCCTCTTTGTCGCCATCTATGTTCGAAAACTGCAATTGCAGTTATTCGTGGAATTATCAGCTCTACGTGAGTAGTGCCCCGGTCGGCACAGCGCGGAGGAATCAAATGTGCTGCTGTCAGGAGAAGCGCTGTCAGTCACCCGGTGTGGATACTGTCATTCACAATCACAGACTTTACTGTTTGAAAGTATGACCGACATAAGAATGTCATCTGAACAAGTAAGTAGCTCATCCTCTTTTGTTCTGACCAACTAAGGAGAAAAAAGCATTGCAATACATCGCGATGATTAATCTAACGATCGTTTATCATATCACGTCAAACTGCAAATTATACTTTTTCAAACTGTTAATGTTATCAGGATTGCGTGACTACATTTAATGCGTATTAGGGCTACCTGTAGAACAGTTTCCATTTCTGTGCAGTTTAATTTCTAATTGTCATATACCAACACATTAATGTGGAGTAGAGGTGAAGCTCCCTCTCATAGCAAGCACAAAACAACTGATGTTACCATAATGCACATAGCAAAACGAGAAAGGCACAACAAAGGAAAACTCCTTAACTGCATGAATTAAGCAAACAGGTGTGCTTCTGTTACATAGCCTAATTCAACGATTGAAATGTCTTACCTGTCCAGCTGAAAAAACACGGAGTTCGCGCCACCTTTAATTATCCTTGTTTTCGCATCGCCCGGGTGAAGTCTCTTTTTTTTCACTCCGAAGTCCGAAGACTTTTGCATTTTACAACGGATGAATCTCCAGTTGTCACTGGTGACTGTCGTTTGAACCTTTTTGGATCCGCCATCAAATTGATAAGTTAAATTATATCAAGTGGTGTGAGAAAAGGCTATCTCCACTTCCAACATCCTCACATGTGATAACCGGGACTCCTTCTTTATGTGTACAGATGTGACGTAATGACTCAAACATGCTTGAATTTCCCGCGGAAATCCACCAGTACCACTGGAAATAAAAATATTATTACAAGCTTACTGCTGTAAATCGAGCTACGGTGGGGAGATCGTTTTGAACACTGGCTGGTTATGTACTTGCTCAAAAATTTATTTTGGATAATTTTTAACCCAAAAAAGTTACGGACTGCAGCTTTAAATAAAACATTTAAGTAATCCACTTTCGCACATCTCAAGTTTGTAATGACATAAGGTAGAATTTAAATCAGAGATGCCCAAACTATATCCTGTGGATTAACATAGGGAATAATAGGGTAAAAACCTTAGACTGTAAAAAAATATGGACGTAGTGTCTGTGACATCACCCGTAGGATTCTGAAGAGTAGTTTTGAAGCGTAAAGTAGGGTCGAGCTGGCCGTTGTCATCATGCCAGTGCCTCACCGCACATCAAAAAGAGCAAAGAGGCAGTATAGGGGCGTAGCTGAGTTAACATGATGACTAACAGACAGCAGACAAACGTCAATCCACCTGTCACTCAAAGTGGCCTCGCCACTTTTAAACGGATTAAAAGTGGAAATATGGACTTTTACATTGTTACAGAAATGTTAAGCAGCACAACTTTTTTCAACATTGGTAATAATAAGAAATGCTTCTTGAACACCAAAACGCCATATCAGAATTATTATCATGTGACACTGAAGAAAATTCAGCTCTGCCATCACAGGAATAAATAACATTTAAAAATACAAAATACATAATTTCAAGCAACATTTCACAATATTGCTTTTTTATTGTATTTTTTATCAGATAAATGCAGCTTTGGTGAGTGTAAGAATAAATTAAAGAGTTACAAAAATTAATATATAATATTGTTGGATGATTTTTGGCACTTCAAACATTCAGGTTTAAAACATGAAAAGGTCTGACTAAACCTGTGACAAAGGATTTAATTTGAACTTTCTGAGAATACACAAACCCCTCTCCACTTTTGTAATGTCACACAAGCAATCTAGAGGAGTGCACTCCAAAAAAACAGCAAGGTTATGAACCTAAACGCACCAAAGGCACTGAAGTGTTAAGTGCTCCGCTTTTGCAATAAGTCAGTAACCCCCCACTGAGCAACCTCTCTTTTTCAATCACTTTCTCTGAGGCCCCCTGGGAAGTCTAATAGTCGGCATTTTCAAACCACATAATCAAACAAACAAGGGAAACATCACGATTATGTATACTGGGCCCTCTGCTAACGCCCCCTTCCCTCTGTAGTTTCTTTTTCTTTCTGTCTCTGTGCAGGCAGAACAAGAACACTGATTACTTCTCTCAGCTGGGGGAATGCAGGACTAAAGCTCATGGCTGCTGCATTAATCAAAGTCCTGTATGGATTTCTCTCAAAACTGCAGGCCTACACATTTGCAGGGTGCTGCTTTGGGCGAGTGTATCCTGTGAGCATAGAAGCTTTTATGTTGGCAGTGTTGATGGTTCTTTCTTTATTATGATCTCGCATATAATTTGTCAGGGCATTATTTGCCAGTAGTTATATTGTGTGCAAATCCGTGTTCTTTTACTATACGTATTATATTTTATGGAAGCTAGTTTCTGCCACAGAGTGAAAATTAAAACAGGTCATTTCGACTTTTTATCTCACAATCTTCATTTTTTGTTCTCGCAATTGAGAGTTTACATCTTGCAATTTTGACGTTTTGTCAGATATTCTGATATAAACTTGCAATTGTGAGATATGGAGCCCTATTTTAATAATCTGAGTGCATGGTCTGGGGCAGGTGCACTTACAGCGTGTCCAAATCAAGTTTTGCAAGTTTAATGATGGAAAAAAACGTTTGCTGCGACAGGCACATGGTCCAAAAGGGTTGTACTTTGTCTCTTAATGAGTCATGGGTGTGTTTTGGGAGAATGTACAATAAAAACCAAACAGAGTCTCATCTCCCATTCCCTTTAAAAGCCAGTTGCACTGCATGACAGATTCGCTATTTACATGGCAAACAATTTGAAAGCGAAAAGACTGAATGCTTCTCCATTTATTTTTGTTATTTAGACCAGGTTTTGTTGGTCAGTAGTGCAGTTGTTTTCAGTTGCCTCAAAATAGTAATGCACTAACAATGCCCCTGAACACACCTCGTCTTCAGATCAGCACGGACGAACAGAAGGGTGCGTGTGCATTTGCTATTTAAACAATGTGGAGCTGGACGTGAAAATGATAACTGTGTCGGGCTCAAACTAGCAAAAAAAGTTTGATAAATGATAACTGTGTCTGGCTCAAACTAGCAAAAAAAGGTTTGATAAATGATAACTGTATCGGGTTGTTACTGCAATAGCCCGGTCCTGCAGATTTGCCTATACAACATTAGAAAGATTAGACCCTTCCTATCAGAACAGGCCGCATAACTCCTGGTCCAAGATCTTATTCTCTCCAGACTGGACTATTGTAATGCTCTTCTAGCTGGCCTTCCAGCATTCACTTTTAAACCCTTGCAACTAATCCAGAATGCAGCGGCGAGAGTGGTCTTTAATGAGCCGAAGAGAGCGCATGTTACGCCTCTCTTCGTCAGACTGCACTGGTTGCCAATGGCTGCTCGCAGCAAATTCAAGGCACTAGTTCTCGCCTACAAAACAAACACTGGCTCTGCACCAATATACCTAGACTCACTTGTTCAGACTTACACACCCTCCAGAAGCTTGCGTTCTGCGAGTGAGCGGCGCCTAGTGGTTCCATCCCAAAGAGGCATGAAATCGCTCTCACAGACATTTTCCTGGACCGTTCCCACCTGGTGGAATGACCTACCGATCTCAAATCGTGCAGCCAGGTCTAGCCATTTTCAAAAAACATCTTAAGACACACATTTTCCAATTGCACCTGACCAATAAAGACTAACACTTAACTATCCAATTACATTTTCTGTTTGTTTGTCTAAAAAATAAAAATAAATGTTAAACTGTGCTCGATTAACTGAGAATTCTTACAGCTCTTACAGGTTGTTGCCCTTGTTTGTTTCATTGCTTCTATTGCTCTCTCCTTTTTGTAAGTTGCTTTGGATAAAAGCATCAGCTAAATGATTAAATGTAAAAAACTTGCTTTGTGTCTGTGTCGCATTCTGTCGGGTGTATGATAGGGCCCCTATAAAGTCAAGAGTGCAAGAAAAAAAGTCAGAATTGTAAGGTGTAAACTCGCAATTGCTAGAAAAAAAGTCAGAATTGTGAAATAAAGATGACCTTTTTTATTTTTTCATTCAGTGGCGGAAACAAGCTTCCATTAATTATTAATATTTTGAATTCATTTTTATATTGGCCATTTTCATTTTAGTTTTAGTAATTTTGTAGTGTGTATTGTATTTTGTTAGCCTGATAAACCAGACCCACATCAAGATGTTTTGTCTGGGAACACACTGTGGGGAGGCTTAATCCCCCGGCAGGATATTCAAAGTCTTTCAAAGTCCCTCTGCATGAAATAGAATAGCGCTACAACCAACAAGAGCAATGAAGAAGGTAAAGCGGAGCTAGCTGACAGATTAAACTTTTGCCGTATTCAACGCTTCAGTACCGTTCTTTGTTCTTTTCTCAAAGAAAAGCTTAACTCCAAGCGACCAAAGCCGATTCGAAAGGCCAATGTTTGCGAGTTTCTTTGTTTTAAGTTAGCACATGGAACCGTCACAACTCTGTTGTCATTATGGTTGCCCGCCCACCGACTCTGTACATGATGTGATTGGCCTGACCAGAGTTAGGTTTTTCCAGATCACAAGCCAACGGAGAGTTGCTAGACGATCCTGGCTGCAAAAAAGATTTGCTGCCGCTAGGGTGTAGTTCTTTTATTTATTTATTTCTATTTATTTCAGTTTGCACAGGTGGTTGCTGCAATTAGTGTTGTGAGACGGGTTCTAATCGCAGCAGTCACTTTATTTAACAATTCAAACAAAATAACAAACACGCAGGAAAACAGGGAAACAACAGGAACACAACCAACTTAACATAGACAAACTAACGGACAAAGAACAACTGAAACTGAGGGATGAATCTGTAATTAAACTTGGTCATTAATGTAGTAGAAATGGGAAATAATTTTTTAGTTTGGTGCTTTCTAGACTGAGAAAAAACAGAAAGTGTGTTTTTGTCTCATGGGGATGAAAGACTACAATTCCCAGAAAGCCATATACTATTTGCTGAAGTAACCCGTTAATCAGTGAGTTGCCATGACAACAAAAGAGAATTTTCTAGAAAACAGGGAAACAAAAAAGGAAATAATACAAACTAAGACTGTCGCTGCATCTGAAATAGAATACTTCAACAGTGAGCAAAACATCGCTGACCTACAACTTTACAATAATATTATGCTGTCAACACTGATTGGATGTGGTGCGACATGATGCCACACCAAATTCCCGAGAGTAGACTGATGCGTGGTTCTATTTCTGATGTACTTCAAGCGATCACACTGCTTCTGACACAAAGAGCAAAAGTATTTGCAGCAGTCGCTTTGTCATATTCAAGTCTAATGTAAGGGATCGTTTACACGAAAAATGTAAAAAATGCAATTTGGACTTACACGAAAATAATGTTCTTGAAAATGCAAAAATTTTAAAGTGCAAGTTTTTAAAAACAAATACCATTATCTGAATAACAAACACATATATTTGTGATAAGTCATGCTCATGCAAATTGGGTGTATATTCTATACGCGAGTGGTGTTTCTTTAAAAAGTGACATTGCCATCTACTGGCCTGGCAGCAAAATACAGCATTTTAAAGGGGTGATGAATTGAGAAATCAACTTTCCCTTAAGCTTTTGATATATAAAAGGTCATGGTAATATAAGATTATCCTCTAAGTTTCAGAGTTGAAAAGTTCCTTGTCAGTCAAAGAAAAGCTTTTATAGACACCAGGCTCAGCAAACGGTCTTGCGCTTTATACTGACGTCACAGCACGACGAAACACACACCTCTACAGCACGTCTAATCCAGTAGCCCACCCACCGACTCATGGAGGGCTCGTGCAAGCTGGTCAACAACAATATATATGGAATCATAAGTGAACTAATCTCTGCTCTGGTCAATGCTGGATTTGGACCTGACAGGAATGGTGCAACACATTTATGTGAGTAAAACGTGTTTTTATGTGTAATAGTGCTGCATTGTTATAGATCGTTTTGCTTATGTGTAGGTGTCTAACAGAGCATACCTTTAGCACGCTGGACACAGACACGTTTGGGCCAGGGCTCACAAAGCCCGGTAGGCCGATGAAACTCATTATATTCCGTTCTTGTTCTGCTATTCTCTCTCTCTCTCGAGTTGACATCTGAAGGGCGGCGCGTGCGGAGAACGTGTATGTGTGTGCGCGCGGTTCGCGCTTATATCGTCCGATCTTGCGGGCAATGTGTAAAATAAAAATAATAGTCCAATCAATCACGGGTTGATGAGAAATAAATCATTGTGTTTGTTTGATAAAGACATTTACGAGCCCTGTGATTGAGAGAATCATTCCGGTTGCCGCTTCTCCCTCACTCTCTCCTCTCCCTAAACTGACAGGGGAGCTTAAGCTGATTAAATATGCAAATCTTATCCAATCCTAGCCGTGGGCGTTTACTTCCAAGTCTCCAGTGCGGCACGTCCATCAAAACCCAGAGTTTTAGAGACAGCCTCAAAACCAGTGTAGAAAATAGCCTATTACTTATTAGTTATGATGTTTTTGAATGTAAAAACCACACAAACGTCATTAGTTGACCTCAGACAACAGTGTAATTAAAAAAAAAGCCAGTTTATGACACCTTTAAGTCGACTTTGCGGATCCATTTGAACTGGGATCATCTTAAAATGTTGTCGTCTGTACTGTACGTGAAAAACGCAAAGCAAAAACCTCCATTTTGAGTACGTCGTTGTATAAACATACCACAAAAATCCATGAAAATGAAACAGACACCAAACTGAATGTTACAAAGTTTTACTTTACACAAGTTAAACTAAATGGAAATGAGAAATTTTGCCTCGAAAAAAAGATTAATATTTTATTTTAGTTAACATTATTTATTTCAAGCAACACATTTTTTACGTACTAGAAAACATTGTGAATGGCAGCAACCATTAATTGCAGACATGTCTTCAAAAACAGAATAATTTCCTTTAAATCTTGTTGTCCAGGCTCCTGTGGTGCTTGATGACTAATGTGTGTAAATGCACTCATCAGAAAGATACATTACAGACTCTGTGTTCATGAGATGTTCACCATTTTATTCCTTGAATCTGCACAGACACAGTCATAATAATCCTAAACTTGTCAAAGCTGGATGCATCTCTAATTATCCTGGGAGAAATTATCTGCACTTGTCTCTTACACTAGATGGATAAAGTGTATTTGAATATAATTATTTGCACAGCCTCCACTTTTTCACAATTTAAAAATTTTAAACAGAATCTGCAATTCCCATTCCTTCTGATCATCCTGACTCAACCTTATCAAAAATGCTGCATTTGAGCTTTTGCAATGGGCAGTGGGGAGTTTGAGGCTGAGTTATTATTATAAAGTTATTATTGATGCTATTATGTAAAGTCTGTCAGATAAAAACAACCCTATTCTTCCATTAAAATGGTTTGATGAGCAAGAATGTTTTTCTACACTCACAGCCTACACAACGAGAACCCTGAAGGTATATTCAGACAGTTATATTCAATTATAGCAAGTTCAACCAAAGCCTAATGGTTTTTTTATTGTTTCTGACAGTTAGATTTTTGAAATGATTACTTATACTCAATTCAATTATAGATGGTCTTGATAAGTACAATATATTAATTTGATGGCATGAGACAGAATCTCCGGCTATTGTTTTGAGCTGTCCGTGGTGCTGAAATGCTTGCAGTTTGGCGGCCAGAAAAAAAAAAATCACTTTTATACAGATGTTTTTATTGTTAATCACTTTCAAAAACTTATTTTGTGATTATTGCATCATTAGGCAAACCAAGGTAAAAAAAATAAAAGAACAATCTTTTTAGTTTTCATATTATCTTTTTAATTAGCATTCCAATATTTACTAAGTGTAAAGTTTGGAGATGCCCATTATGAACTGACATGACCTGGACCATCATTCACGTTAGAATAATTAAGTTATTGAATTTATAAAACATGTACTCATGTAATATAATCATGTAATATATTATTATGACAAAAGTGGATTTAAAGTGCTCTATTTTAAAGGTTTCTAATTTAGTTTGGAAGGTCTCCTACAATCGGTTTACATGAATCCAAGGTCAAAAAACACTTGAATTATCTGATAATGTATATTCTACATCACCTAATTCAGAGTCTGAAACACCTCAATCAAGGATCTGGTCTCTCTAAACCCCTGAAAATTACAGGCCTCTCTCATCTTTTTCACTGGGAAAACTTGCACAATTGGTGGCTGACTAAATACTTTTTTGCCCCACTGTACATTCACAAACGGTTATATCACACACTGCATGAAATAATAGAGGCACTTTAAATTAAGCAGATGAAGTAGCTTGCATTATTGATATCAAATATTATGAGCATCTCAGCTGTTATTTTGCACATATCTTAGTGTCTTTACTTTGACATTCAATGCTTATGGATTGCAGTAGATTACTATTATACTTGAATGTTATTTGTAAGACTTATTAGCCTTTTGCATTTGAAGATCAGTGGAGAAGCAAACGGAGAACAGAAGCGGGACATGACCCAGGCCGGGCGCGACCACAGGCTCCACAAGCCCCGACAGTGCTTCATATGTCAGGAGCAAGGAACTACCTTCTGCGCCACAACTCAAGCTATGAGGTTATTTGGGGTAAGAAGGACCAGGAAGTGTTGTGACAGCTTTACTAGAATTAATTAGAAATTAGATGGAAATTTTACATTTCCCTGCACTTTCAACTAGGATCCAAATGCCACAAAACCTGACATTATACCTTTATGGAAATTTTAGAGTGTCCCTTTAGTCAAAAGCAAATATTAAAAAATGCCAAGCACTGAAAGCCCAATTCAGGCAAAACTGGTAAAGTAGGACACAAAGAGGGAAACTTTTTTTCTTTTAAACAACGGAGAGGCCTTTACTTAAATATAGCTGGAGTATTTATTGCCAGTATGGGCTTACATAAAGGTTAAAGTATGCAGTTGTCAAGCCAAGTTAAATGAAAAAATAAGTAATGCTTCTTAAAATACACATTAATATGAAACATTTCCTTATATTCTACTTTAACCCCCTTCACTTCTCACTTCTGATTTAAAAATATCTTGCTCATTGTCTAAAAGGCACAGTATATAATTTTTGCATCTAGAGCTCACTTATTCAAAACAAAGGTGTAGCCTGATGACGCCTTGATTTCGCAGAATCATGGGAGTTGTTGTCTCCACCTCTACAGCCGGTGAAAAAGAATCCAACGGGACTTGGGCAGAATTCATATTAATGGATGAGCTAACCTATTAAAGATTTATTAATGTTACTTGTAGTATGAGGGTGGAGTTGAGTAGCCTTGAAATGTAGATGCACCCTAGCAGCAGCATATCTAATCTTCCGCGAGTGTTGTCTAACAACTCTCAATACACTTCCGAGCTGTAAAAACCAAATTCTGTTCGGGCCAATCTCATTGTGTACAGAGTTGGTTGGCGGGGCTTGACATAATGATGGCAGAGTTGCGCTTGTGTGCTACTAGTAAACGCAGAAGCTGGTGAACGGCGGCTTTTTGAATCAGCTTTGACCACGACTCTGGAAGACTTGGAGTTAAGTAAAAAAACAAAGTAAAGAACAAAGAACGGCACTGAAGTCATTCTAAAAAAGGGAAGAACAAAAGACAAACTGGTCTTAGTGGAAATTTACTGTGTATGTGTGCTATCTCATGTGTCAGACCAACTGAAATTGTGTTTGCTACAAGAGGTGTTAAAAGTCTAAATGACATCCTTCTGTTTCTCAGAAGTGGCTCCTCTATTTGAGGCCTAGAGAATGAGAGATGGGAATTGCCTCCTTATATGGTACATCATGCAGTGCATCCGGAAAGTATTCACAGCGCTTTACTTTTTCTAAAAAAAAACAGCCTTATTTCAAAATGGATTAAATTTATGATTTTTTCCCCCTCAATTCTACAAGCAATACCCTAGCCTGATGTCGTCATACTCAATTCTAGTCAGAATATGAGTCTGATACTGCTGTATTGGGATGTAATTATGGGGTGTGTTTCAACCGAACCAGGAAAGCCTACAACCAAAACCTACAACCAATCGGAGCGACGCATAACGTTAGTTGTCAATTGTCGACAGAACTCAACTGCACTGTGTTGCCAAGTCTGCTGTTTTCCCGAGGGTTGTTTTCCATGTCTGCAGATTGAAGCGACCTTAATTGTGTGATATATACATCCAGGAATACGAAATTTTTTCAGGCAACCTTGCCAAAATAACACATATTTTACCCCCCAAACGCAATTTTTTTCCCCGGAGAACACCCCAAGAAGCTATTGTTTTGGGCTAGTACTTGCTGTTTTTTTTGTAAAAACTTGGCAACCCTGTCTGCACGCACGCTGGAATAAACAATCTTTGCCGGTATTGTAGGCAAGGAACACAGTTGGGTGAGGGGTAAGATGTATAAAGACTACATTACTGGGTGACTGCTTTCCTTCTCTGCAGAAACTTTGTCTGGGAATGGCCTAGCCTAGAAATCTAATCTGCCCATCAATACCCTTCTGAGCTGTAATCGCCAAACTCTTGTTGGGCCAATCACATCGTGTATAGAGTCGGTGGACGGGGCCATAATGACGACGGCCAAGTTGCGTTTGCGTGCTTCTAGTAAACACAGAAACTGGCGAACGGCGGTCTTTCGAATCAGCTTTGACCGCGACTCTGGAAGACTTGGAGTTAAGCTTTTCTTTGAGAAAAGAACAAAGAACGGCACTGAAGTCGGTTGGTTTGTTGTATCGCTATCGTATCGCGTGCAGAGGGAGTTTGAAAGACAACCGTTTATCCCGCCCCTCGGAATGAGCCCTGTCTATGGTGAGTTTCCAGACCAAACATCTTGATGTGGGTCTGGCTTGTCAGGCTAGGAATGACCTTCTTGCAATAATAAAATACTTTGAAGACAAATGGGTTTGGTTTTTCATTTAAAAATTTCCACACCAGTCTCTGCAAAATACCAGAAATTGAGGGTAACGCAAGTATGATGATATGTGACTCATGAACACGGCCCTGTGATTTGGCCACGGCAAATTGATTATTTCTCTGGATTGAAACATTGAAACATCTGGGATAATGTAAGTATGTAAGTCAACAAAATATATAACATTGTCCAAGTGGTTTTTGGATATTTTAGTCAAAAATGTTTACGTATTGTGCCTTTAATCATCCTTCCCTTTTTAAACATTACATGAACTTTTACTTTAAATTTATTACATTAAGGTTTTACCTCAGATATCTGTTACCAGTGTCTTTCCCGCCAGTGTGAATTGAGCACAGCCAAGCCCCTCGATGTGACATCATCAACATAGGAACCCAAAAGCAACAGCTTCCAGTAATTCCATTTAATTAATTACGGATATAATGGGAATGAAGCCTAACTCCCACAGGTGCACTTATGTCGAAATTTGCCCAATTTTAGTTGCTTTTGATTTAAAATAATCAGTCAGATATACCCAATATGATAACATGTTCTCATCCAATGCTCTCTCTCTCTCTCTCTCTCTCTCTCTCTCTCTCTCTCTCTCTCTCTCTCTCTCTCTCTCTCTCTCTCTCTCTCTCGACACGATGAGCAAGAGTTGCAACAGGAACTCAACTTCTTTAAGCTCATCTCGGAACTGAAGAACCTGCATCACTTAGCAGAGCAAAAGTCCAAAACCTCAGATCGACGGAACAGATATCTGGATGTTTTACAATGTATCCGGATCTCATTTACCCCGCCTATCGGACGAGGACGGACACAATTAACGTCAAACATTGAGAAAATCGGCACTGCAGATGGATTTTCAAAGTGCTGAACTGTTATCAGTTAGTTTACGAAGCTGCTTGTAAGCGTCAGTTCCAAGTTTAGTACAATGAGGAAACGCAAGGCTTGTTTTTCCTTTCTGTCCACAATTTTTAACAACTGACCTGTATGTAACTATGATCTAACTAAAGGCTGTGAGCTGTGCGTTTCCGAGAGGCTTTTTCTTTTACCTGCGAGCATCATCCGCGTTAAGTACCTGGAGGACTCGATCAGCGGGTCCAG
Source organism: Pseudorasbora parva (assembly GCF_024679245.1). Classification (NCBI taxonomy): domain Eukaryota; kingdom Metazoa; phylum Chordata; class Actinopteri; order Cypriniformes; family Gobionidae; genus Pseudorasbora; species Pseudorasbora parva. The sequence goes on along the minus strand of NC_090183.1, from coordinate 9,437,060 downwards.
CATCACCAATGGCGTGATCCTCCGGTTCATTGTCATTGCAATGGATGATAAATCCAACAAACTCCTTTTAGTCCCTGTTTTGACCGTTTTATTTGTCATGATCGGCTATCAGTACATCTGTCCAGCGGGTAGCACGTCCTGTCGTTTTGGGAACGGAGAGAGTTTTCCGTTCTCCAAATATCCCTCGGACGTCAACAGAGAGCCTCCTGATCTGGACGAGGACGGTTCGTTTAGATTCCAGTCCAAATTCAACTTCACGCGCGACGACCTCGAACGCCACGTGGATTTCGACATCAAGGGGGACGACGTGATCGTGTTTCTCCACATCCAAAAGACCGGAGGAACGACGTTTGGGAGACACTTGGTGCGGAACATCCACCTGGAACGCCCGTGCGACTGCCGCTCTGGCCAGAAGAAATGCACGTGCCACCGTCCCGGGAAAGCGGAGTCGTGGCTGTTCTCGCGCTTCTCCACGGGCTGGAGTTGCGGTTTGCACGCGGACTGGACCGAGCTCACGAACTGTGTCCCTGCTGTGATGAATAAAAAGCAAAAGAAAGATGCGCCATTGAACAGGCGGTAAGTAAAGCCTAATAAATGTGAACAAGTTCATTTGGTGACACTTTAAAATAACTTTCAGCACCAACATCAGTTCATGTAGGAGAGAGGCAAAGCGGTGTGGAACACGTTTCAACTTCATCTGTCCCGTGCGTTTAATAAACTTGAATAAACTAAAACTATTCACATATTTGTCTGCTACAAATTGAAGTTTAAATAGGGCGCTGGTGTCACAACTTACCCCACTACTGGAGTGAGTTGTAAAACCAATATAAAACAAACATTTCTTTAAACTTTGTACATTGGGATAATCAAATTTCAAATTTAAATTGGTCATTTCAATCAAGAGGGTTAATGTCATTATAGTAATTTTACCCCTGGTAACTCATTTCTCATTACTGGCTAAAACTACAACTCACCCCCCATGTTACAAAACTCAAATATGAATATAAGCTGGTAGTGTTTTTTTTGTTTTGTTTTTACTTTTGTAAAAAACGTTACTTTTCTGCAAAGCCTATGCATTTGTAAAAATGGAAGCTGTTATAAAGTAGTTACATCAGCTTAGTGTGGAAGCTTTGTGTTTGTGATAGATAATATATCTTCATTTTTTGTCAACGCTTTACAATATTTTTGCTAGTGTCATGAGTTTGGATTCTTCACTGTCTAAAAATGACACACATCTGTGAATATCAGCTCCCTGCTGTGCAATGGCCCATTCTGATTCATGCAGTTTTGAATATGTGTGCGACTGAGTGTGCTACAGCTGTAAATGTGCTGCACAACTGCTTATATCAAACTAAACTAAAAAGGAATGCAGGGCTTAATGCTAAGGATTTTTTCTACTGGCTCGGTTGGACTAGTGGTTCAATTTTTTACTTGTCCTGCCACATTTTTACTGGCCCCAGCACAAAAAAAGCAATAAATAAAATAACATTGGGCTAGTTATTGTTTTTGTTTTGGTTTTTTTTTGTTTTGTTTGTTATAACCTTAATAATTAAGGTTGACTGCAAAAACTACTAGCCTAACTAGTACATTTTAAATATTGTTAAACACAGTAAGTAATAAAATAAGAACAAATAATAAAATAAAACAGAACAAACATACAAATGAAATAAACGGTTCTTTTTTCATAGGTCTAAACTAGATTTTCAGGTACAAAATAGTAATCAAATGTAAAATATCACTGCATAGTCTTCTCTTTATAAATATAGATTAACCCTTATTAAAGTTTATTAAAGAGATTTTCTTTCTGTCTTTTGTCATCTCATCTTTAATGAGAAAACGCTTCCAGATTTTGCGGCTTTCCATGTTTTCACTGTTATACGGTAGGGGACCTATTTCTGGCAGATGTAGAAGGGACTGTGTAAACTCCATAGCGTTCCACTATGCTGGCGGAAGCATTCAGTCAGAACGAAAGTTGCGTGACGTCATGTGAAAAGGTTGTTTTCTGGCTATCACCAGACCAAGCTCAATCTTTGAAGATTGAACATTGGTCTGGGGAGTCTGCTCTGTATTTTCTACTGCACAAGAGGCGTGATCAACGAGCATAATTCAAAATAATCTGTAAGCAATTGGATAGTTCAACCAATCAAACCACAAGAGACATGGGTCATCGATCCATCCTTCTCTATCCGTCACTGTGTTAAACCCGCCAATAGCGCGCCAGGTGGATAAGCCAGTCGGTGATTGGTTCCGGCAAATGTGTAACAGAAGCATGATAAATTAATGTGCAGGTTTCCAGCCTGAGCTGTTGGACGAAATCAAATCGCTGGCAGATCAGATACACATCTCCTGAACAAGTACATTATCTCCAGATTAAAACACAGATGAAGAAGAAGCAGAAACAAGCGATCTCATATACAAGCAGCTGCATATGTAAAATAACACGATAATCAACATTAGACAGCATCTAAATCACAACTGCCTGAATGAGATGTCGCCCCAGAAGAGCTATAGGACTTTGAAGCTTTGGTGGTGTCTTGATCTACTAAAAAACGTGATTTTCTAAAAATGTAGCTTTTTTCATGAAATGTATACACATTCAATTGCTGGTTTAAAAAAAGAATGCATGAAGCTAGAATAAAACAGAGGGTCTGTTCTTTCTTTTGATATATTTGCATAATCAGATATTCATACAAGATATTCTGTGGGCCATGAATCTTGTGAAAATCAACAAAAACGCTAGGGGTTATGGCAAATTAAATTTTTAGGTTCACTTGAGACAACCGACTATTTTGACATAATTCTGTGTGAATATTCAAACGCTGTTAGACGTGAATGCGAGTTTGTGTAAGGATGTGTTTTGCTGCGCCTCGCGAGTATGACACAGACACTTTCTCGTCTATGTGCGCTTGAATATTTAAATTGGCATGGCTTACAAATACACAAATTATCAACCTTTGTGAAGATGCAACACTGGCCCGAGCAGGCAGGTGGCAGGTCTGTCAACTTGCCCAAGTGTCTTTCACGCTGGACCCGGTAAAAAAAAGTGTTGTTGTTTTTTTGGGGGGTCATTTGGACTGTTCTTTAAAATCTCTTCTTTTGTGTTCCACTTAAGCAAGAATGTCATACGCATTGGGTGAACTGTTCCTTTTAAGATTTGCTCATGGATCACAGGGAGACGATTCATCTGGATGGATAGGGCCACTAAACTTTAAGGTGACCAGACCTATTACATACCAAAAAATCCAGTGGGATGTGGGATACACACCTATTAATATGTGTTTGTAGCTACGTGAATACTCCTTCTAATTACCCCACTCATCTCAGTTGGCCTTGCAGAGCTTCATCAAGCATGTCTCTCCGTCTTCTAAAGGGTCTCTCTCTTCACCACAGAACATAAATCGATACTCTCAGCTGAGAAAGTCAGAGGTGTTGATCCACTGCACAGGGCTTGTTCACTCTTTCATTATAATGTTATTATGGCCAAAATAGCCAAAGCACTGCTTTATCGACTGTATGTGTTCCGTGGCACTCTAATAAGATCTTGTTTTGAGTTGATTGAACTCATTTTTCATTAGTAATGCTGTAATTCAAAGTGCAGAACGCAGTGGAACTCTATGTATTGCACCGCAGCTTCTCACTTTTCTGCATGCAACAATGGATGTGGTTTCAATTACACGATCGTGTTACAGTGAGAGGTCTACGGCAGACAATAGTGAAAAAAAATCCCATCTGCTGCCACGGTTCAGAATATTAATCCCCTCCCCACATACTGAATCTCTCATCTTATAAATCCTCCGTTCGTTCACAATGCCTTGTCAAGCAGGCACTTCAGCATTCAAGCGGATAAAGGCAAAACGAGATGTGATAGACCAAAAGAGATAGCTCTGAGATCCAACTTAAGGCACATTAATAGCTTTTTATTGGGTACTTTGTGAAGACAAGTGCTTCTGAAATGTACTTCCCCTATAATTATGCACTATTGTGTTGGCATTTGAGATAATGTGTTGTAAGTAAAGATGCAGGACTGCGGAAAGCATGTTCATGTGTGCATTCATTGGAGAAGAGATGTGAGGTGCAGGATTCTGTGTGTGTGTGAGATGGGCCCTTGTGTGTGTATATGCAAAAGACAGCATAAGGCAAGTTCGGAAATGGAGCACTACAGGCATTACATTAGCAATGCATGAAGGAGTACAGCATGTTCTATGTGCAGCATTAGAATAACAATCCTTTATAAAGACTGCTTGGTATTCTCGCAATAGAAGCATATTTTGTTGGTGTCTCCCATTAATCTAGCTGCTTCTGGGATGTTTAGAAGTCTTCTTGCATTGTCAATTTTTTGTTATTTATTTATTTCTTTTTATCACTCCTTGAATATCCCCAAGGAACCAGTGGGTAAACCACACAATGGGCTGGCAGAGCGCTTTGACCAGAATGCAACAAAGAAAGGAACCTTGAAGCATTAGTTAAGTATGGGTACGTTTACACGACAACAATTTACAAAAAATGTGTCCTTTAAATATTTTGTGTACAGTCAACATTTTCAAAAATGATTCTTGTTCACACAGAGCTGCAAAAACAATTAAAAACACCCTGGCTGCATGCCAGGTCAGTAGTTGGCAACGCCACTTTGTAAATAAACACTACACGCCTATAGACTGAACACGTAATCAAAGATTGTCTCATAGGGAGATGAGAGGGTCTTTGGCTTTTTTACATTGGACAGGTGCCAGGTCTGTGCAACAAAAGTAGTAGCCTGACAAGCCAGACCCACATCAAGATGTTTGGTCTGGAAACTCACCATTGACAGGGCTCAATCTTGGGGGGCGGGATAAACGGTTGTCTTTCAAACTCCCTCTGCATGCGATAGGATAGCGATACAACCAACCAGAGCAACGAAGGTGAAGCGGAGCTCGTTGACAGATAAAACTTTCTCCGTATATGGTCGGCAAAACTCAGAACACATCTTCCCTTCCTAAGAATGATTTCAGTGCTGTTCTTTGTTCTTTTCTCTAAGAAAAGCTTAACTCCAAGTCTTCCAGAGTCACGGCCAAAGCCGATTCGAAAGAGCCATTTGCTAGATTCTTTATTTTCATTTCAAGTAGCACGCAACTCTGCCGTCATTATGTTAAGCCCGTCCATCGACTCTATACACGATGTGATTGGCCTGACCAGAGTTTGGTTTTTGCAGCTCAGATGTGTATTGAGAGTTGCTAGACGACACTCGCGGCAGATTAGATTAGCCACTCGGGTGCGTCTAGATTTCTAAAATTTCAGTATGTACTTGGTACCGAAGTACCGGTACTTGTGACATCCCTACATTTTCGTATGGGGATCATGATTCCGTGTAATCACAAAATGTATTAGTCAGTACATTGCATTGGATACTGAGGTAAAACTTTTGTCGTCTTAACGTCATGTAAGCTTAAGAATTGTTGCCGCGAAGAAGAAGAAGAAAAAAAAACAATAATTATGCTAATTAAAATGATTATTAATGAAAACATATGAACTTATTTTAAAACATCTGCAACCAGTGGCTGTGTCTTTTGCATTGTCCTTTCAAAATGACAGTTTGGGAGCGAATTTAAACGAATCAAGGCGGGAAGCTCGTGAAACAACCAAGCGCTGGGTAGAATCAACCAAGCATTGTGATCCAGCAGGTTTAACCCAACGACTGGAAATTTGAAACTACCCAATGGTGTTTAAAATGTGATCAAATAAACCAACAAAAATTACCCAACAGTCTTAACCCAGCATTTTGGGTTAAAAAACAACCCAGTATTATTTAGAGTGTATAGGAAAGCCACTTCGGGAAGCGTTTTGTCAAAAGAAATGGAAAAATATATTCAATGGCAGGAAAAGAGTTAATGAATATGTGTCTGGTGTATTTGGTCTATGGACTTGATTGGTTGATTGTTTGTGGACAATTATGAACTTCTGCAACAGTCTAAAAAATGCTGGGTTAAAAACAACCCAAGTTGGGTTGAAAATGGACAAACACAGTGAATGGACCCATTCAAACAACCCAATTTCTGGGTTTGTCCATTGCTTTTAACCAAGCATTTTTAAAAGTGTAATAGGTACACAGACACACTGCTGTGAGCATGTAATATATGATGCTGCTGCATGAATAGATATTCATAAATCCCGTAGCAGATCTCGCAGGTGGAGCTGGGGGAGGTAGAAGGTTTCCAAGGAAGAGAGAAAGCTGAACCAGACTATGTTGAGCAAGCAATCTCAATCAGCAGAGTTTCATGACTGAACTCTATGTGCCACCATCTCTCTCTCTCTCTCTCTCTCTCTCTCTCTCTCTCTCTCTCTCTCTCTCTCTCTCTCTCTCTCTCTCTCTCTCTCTCTCTCTCTCTCTCTCTCTCTCTCTCTCTCTCTCTCTCTCTCTCTCTCTCTCTCTCTCTCTCTCTCTCTCTCTCTCCCTCTCTCTCTCTCTAACCCCTTCCTTCCATTTGTGGAGCTAAATCCCAGTCTACATATAAAACTTGTGTTTAAGCCCCTGTTGCCATCAGACACTAATCAGAGAGGCAGCCATAGCTTCCAGCAAGGTATTCTTGAGACGCTTGTAATCTTCCGATTCCTTCAGAAAGATTAGTGCAAGCGAGAGTGACAATCTCATCATCTGAGTAAGAGATTACATCCAGATTTATGCAAAGTCTCTTTCTTAATACCAGTTCTGTGTCCTCCCGCTGCTCTGCGGATCGTGCCATCAGCTCCCGTGGTTCTATCCTTAATGTGTTTTTTATGTCGTGTCCTTTCCTTCCTTGAGAATTCAGAGAGAGTATGGAGGTTTACATTGAAAATCAGATGATACCCATCACTGGCACCAGCACGTTGATGTGCAACATGCACGTCTGACTTCTAAGGTCTTCACTGGGTACTCGGTACCCTTTACCCCCCAGTCCGACGCCCTACTGCGCGAGTGTGAAAAGCACATTTAGTTCAATCTTTTTTCACTCAGTAATGTTTCCTTTAACCATAAAACTTTTTTTTTTCTGACATTTCTTTTAACATTTCTTATGGGATATCAAAAAAAAACCCAACATTTTGTAAGGTGACTTTCAAAAATTCTCTGACTTTGCAGATTTTCTTGGCTCTTCCGGCATATTTTGAGACATTGACTTGCATATGCACCAATAATGCGATTATTTCTAATAATCAGAGTAAGGTCTTAATCGCAGTAAGATGTTTACATGACATGACGCACAAGATGTTTACATGGCAGAACTCTTCACTCAAGGTTACATGCAATTTTCATTATTCTAATTATTCGCTAATAAGTATGATTATATCACACTCAGATAGGCATACAGTATGCATGCGACCGAACATTTTAATCTACTCAAATTAAATTCAAAGTCAATTTTTATGGACGTACTGAATATTATTCAGGTGGATGTAAACGCACGGATTGTTGAAATCTCAAATTCACATATTACAGAGATCTCACTTTGATTCAGCTATCTTCATAACCATTCACACAATAGTATGGGCAAAACTCAAGCCACCCCCCAAAACAACCTTTAACTCTTAAACGCATAGCTCGGGTTGTTAGGGACCCGGGACATCATTCACTACCCTCCTCCTCATTCATTATTTAAAGTTAGACATCAACCGGCTTAGTATTCCTAAATCAATGAATTATAAACAATATAACAAGAAACCAATTTTAATGATTACTTTTATACATTCTATATAAAAAAATGCATGTTTTCCCATTAATATTTTTTTATATAATTTGTATAGAGTTGCTAACGATCTGGGGCCGTATGCACAAAACATTTTAAGGCTAAAAGTAGCTGCTAACTTGCAGATTTAGAAGAATCTCTTAAAAATAATGGGTGTGTCAGTCCTAATTTTAGGACTCCTACATTTTTGCTCTAAGAGTATTTCACAAAGCGTTTTAACTCTAAAACTAGCTCCTAAATCCATGAAACGCTAGTAGTCAAGAGGACTCCTAAGTGTTGTGGCAAAATGCAAATCTTGGTATAGCCATATGTTGACCTTTCCATGTATACATAAATGGTCATGCAGAGGCCATGGGTCTTGGACCATAAGGTTTCCTTCCCATGGTGTGAGGCAATGCAGTATATGACATACGTGTACCTATGAGCTATCCTGACTTGAACATACGTGTATGGAAATGTACTGAGGGGGGAAGATGCTGCCAACAGTATAAAGAGATAGCAATTTCTGTTGTGACTTCATTGTACGCCCGGTGTGGTGTGGCCTTGTGGTTGCATGAACCGTACCTCTTTCTTGCAAGAAACCTTTATTAAATATCCTTTATTAACCATATTGAAAGACTTTGTCTCTTATTCAGTAAGCAATCGTTTTTGCCATATCATCTAAGATATGCCATACCATATTATCTCTTAAGCCCCTTTCACACTGCACGTCGGACCCGCAATATTCTCGGAACATTGCCGGGTCACCTTCTGTGTGAAAGCAACCACGTCCCGGGATTGATTACCGAATTGAACCCAGGTCGGGGACCTAGTAACATTGCGGGATTCGACCCGGGACGAGCGCTGTGTGAACAAAAGCCAAAACTAATGCCGCAACGTGTACGTAGTTATTGTGCGACTCCTAGAGCTTGTTTTTTCAATAACACAACCCTGCAGTGCCAGAAGAGCTATTCGGTGTTTTAAACGCAGAGAGTATTCGTATACAAATGAAACTAAAATTAAACAAGCAGAAACGTGCGCAAACTGGACACAAGTCGAGTAGGGGTGTAAGAAAATATCGATACACGTGAATATCACGATATTATGTTTGGCGATACTGTATCGATTCTCAAAAACACTGTATCGATATTTATATATTTACATCCAAGATTCGTGGCTTTGTGTTCAGTTTAAACCACAGACTGTATAACACCCAACCGCTAGATGGCAGTGTTATCTCAGAACGTATAACTGACGCGGAGCCGGAGAAGCACAAGGTGAAAGTGTGCATCGCTAGTGTTTGCATTAGCAGACCCAGCTCTCAAGACGATAGCATTATTCCGCTCTTGCAGTATACAGAGCTGAAGTGTGGACTCATTTTGACTTCAGTTAAAAAGAAACCACTAAGGAAATCGACAAGAATCATTTTGTTTGCGAAATAGGCCAAGTTAAAATCTAATACTCGGGAAACACATTGAAACTGAGAGCTCGCTTAACATCCTGACGTCACCCGCGCTGCTGAGAAGCGTTTCGATAGAATGCACAGCACGTTTTCCTCTCAGAAACAAAAACACACACCAAAACTGACAGCGGTGGCAGCAGAATGAAAGATCATAGCGATGTGGATATGATGACCAGCTCTGCTGTTCAGTACTTGAAATAGCACTTTATACAATAGACTGCTTTATAGAAAATAGCTTAACTGTATGAAATATAAAACAAACAGTCATTCAGTCATGAAATGGACTGCACTTTCTAATGTTAAATATCTGTTATACTGTGAACCTTTAAAACATATACACAAAGAATCCTGCAGTCACTTTTCATTTCCCTTTACTTAGATTGCATAAAATAGTGATTAGTGATATAAATTATACTGTATTAATTAAATAAAATACTTTGTTTCGTGTTTTAGGCATATGGTTGTGTTCTTTATTGTGTTCCTCTCTTACAATATCGCAATATATTACAATATATCATATCGTAACCCCTGTATCGTGATACGTATTGTATCGCCAGATTCTTGGCAATACACAGCCCTAAAGTCGAGACCACCGAGCTCCTTACTATCTGCGCTGAAGCTGAGATCGCTCGCCATCCGGATGTCACGTGTCAACTCGATCCGGGACCGTTACGGTTTGTGTGTGAAAGCGCACATATTACGGTATTTTGCTGGCGTGTGAATGGACCAAATCGAGCGGCCCGGGAACTAATGCTGGGTCACATTATCCGTGTATTTGCCGGAATCGCAGTGTGAAAGGCGCTTTAGTCACTAAGACCAAATCACTAAACAATCATAATGGCTGTTGCCACAATCCGCCCAAAGAAACTATACAAAAAGTAATAGTGATAATTAATGTATCTTTAATAAAAAATGTTATGTCAGATTACCTGTGGTAGTCGTTTTTACAAGTTCACACTTACAAATGATTCGGATCGCCAATGTCACGTGATTTCAGCAGTTTGGCTGTTTGACACGCGATCCGAATCATGAATCAATACGCTGATTCACAACCATTTTAAATTTTATTTGAGGATTGAAAAAATAAAATAAAAAAATTCCCCCGGCACACGCTTTCTCTCTCTCTCTTGCTAGATAGCAGGCAGTCAAATGCTTCATCAACGCCGTTTGGCTCCGAAGTGAATGACAACAGTGCGTGGTGATCGCTTCCGCTTTATACCCGTGCAGCGGGGCGGGGTGCAATATGCAAAGCACGCACACCAATGTTCATTGGCCCGTTTTCTAAATCTCGAAGCTGATAGGGAATCCCAGAAGTGATCCCAATTCGTCGGTCTAAGTCCGACGTACGTCTCCGTTCCCTCCTTCAGGGAACGAGCGTTACCATACGGAACCGAGACGTTTTTGTTATTTTTGGACCAAAATGTATTTTCGATGCTTCAAAAGTTTCTAATCAACTAACTGATGTCACATATGGACTACTTTGATGATGTTTTTATTACCTTTCTGGACATGGACAGTATAGTGTGCATACACTTTCATTGTGTGGAACGACATTAGGGTAAGTCATTAATGACATAAATTTGATTTTTGGGTGAACTAACCCTTTAAGGGTTAAACACTTAAGCACTTCAAGGGTGCATTTCCCAAAAGCATTGTAGGCAACAAGTTCTGCTGAATTGTGTCGGTAACGATGGAACTTGCAACCATAGTTGGCTTCGGGAAACTCATCCTAGGACGGCTCGTATATTGTAAACTTTAACACACACTGTGATGTGGCCACCAATCAACTTAAGAGCCTATGCAGAGAGTGCAGCACATAGAGCTTATTGCCAGAGGTGTGTTGAATCTGGTCCAAGAGCCTTTGGGGTTTTGTGCTGGAGCTCTTAAATGCTATCTAGTTTCAGATTCTTTGGGTATGCAAAGTCAGGAGCAGATTTCTGCATGGACACACTGCTCACACACATAGTCACACAACACCCCTCTCGCTCCCTTTGTTAAATTCTCCTTTTACTCCATTTCCAGTCTTGCATCCCCTGGGGTTTCTAGCGTCTTCCAAGAATAGACTGCACTCAGGTCTGGGATCAGCAATGAGGCACAGTGTATGGGCTGCAGTGAAACTGATATGTGTGTACTACCTAGGTACAGAACCTAGGTCTCTCTCTCGCTCTCTCTCAGACACACACACACACACACACACACACACACACACACACACACACACACACACACACACACACACACACACACACGAACACACACACACACACACACACACTGCAAGTTTTGCCTTAAATTGTGGCCTCTTTTCCACAAAAAAAGACATGCCTCTCTGCCACACTAACATGTAAATAAATACACAATAGCTTTATAAATCAGTATTTTGTCTTAACTAAACATTTTTAACTTAAGAAGCACAGTAATGCTAATTTACACAAAAGTATTTGAACTTTAAGAAATTTAATTCAATTTATGTACCTTCCCATTGACAGAGGATTAAGAAAAAAGGTCCCACTTTATAATAAGTATCTTTACTTTGTACTAATATGTAAATTAATAATTTGATACAACGTACTTAGTGTTTACATACATGCTTTTACATTGTACTTATACTTATTGATTACATTGATAATTAAATGCTTTAATGAATTATTAATTAAAAATCTAATTCATGTGATTTTGCACCACAAGTATGTATTTTCTAAGATAAAAATCAATTCGTTTTTTTCCCCAATCATGACAGTTATTTATTTAAAAACCTGTTTAAATATTTTATAATATTCTTATATCATAATTGGTGTGCACAATATGCACCATATTGATTATTGGACGATATTATAGATTTATTTGATCAAGTTAATCTTTAAAAACAGTTATCAATTATTAAAACTGTAATCTTTTGCAAATTTCAAAAGGAAACATATATATTTTCATTATGTACATTTATAATGTTGATGCGGTCACTTACAGCAATTGACTTCAATTTATTTATTTATTTATTATTATTTATTTTTTTAAGTATAGAATTGTAATACCCGCCATTTATTGGTTATTGGCCATAGCATGAAATATTTATTGGCATATGGTTTAGGCCAAAATAATTTTAATTATGATGAATCCCTATGATATATCGTCAATTACAGCATTCAATCTCTGCTCATTGTGTGTATATGAACATTAGCCTATTATTTGCTGTCTATAACACTAGTTTGAGATGCCAGATGGAGCAGGAGTCTCTGAGTGAGGTTTTGGCTCAGGCTTGTTTTTCTAATAGTATCACAGATCAAATTGGGCAGCAGTGAGAGTGTCAGCATCTTTGTGCCGCTTTTATAGTTGAGTGTCAGTCGGGAAATCCAGTGCCAACCAGTTGGCATCAGCCATGAGAAATCACTTCCTTTGCAGGCCTCTTTATCAGAGAGACAGAAAGACACAGTTTTATACGTGTGTAGGTGGATAGGAGACAGACGGAGAGAGCGAGGGAGGGAAATTGAGAGAAACTGATTGTGTGAGAATATATGTTTTGTTGCTTGCCACAGCTGTATATTTGGATCAGCACTGTGCTTCCATACATGTTCCTGTCCAAAGGACATGAAAAACTTCATTGATCAGTTCCTTACCAAAGGGATCATATGAAAAATCGAAATCCCACACTCTAAAAAATGCTGTTTTTTTTACCCATGTTTGGGTCAAATATGGACAAGCCAATGGAAGCTTGTTTCTGCCACAGGAAAAAAAGGTTTAACTTTTAATTATTTATTATTCATTAAGATTTTATATATACTGTCATTCTGACTCTTTTTCTTGCAATTAGGAGTTTACATCTTGCAATTCTGACTTTTTTCTCAGAATTGTGATATAAACTCCACCCACCCACAATTAGAATTTGTAACTCGCAATTGCGAGTTTATATTTCCCAATTCTAAGAATAAATAGTCACAATTATATTTTAAATAGTTTTATACTGTGGCATAAACAAGCTTCCATACAAACCCTACAGGGTTTAAAAAATGTGATTGTGATCATATATTGGACCCAAACATTGGTTAAAACAACCCAGCAATTTTTTAGAGTGCAGGATTTTTCATATGATTCCTTAGTGTTTATTCAGTAAAAACAAGCATGATGTACTTATAAACAACATTCTGGAATTTTCAGAACTCAAAACTTACTCTACAGTCCAGAAGAACATTTATTGAACTCAAGTAACCTGCAAAAAATGTCTTTGCAACTAAACTTTGTGGCATTACAGATAATAACACTGTGAGATAAGAATGAGCAAGATAAATACTATTATTCCACAACTCCTTCAGGATTAATTATATATGGGAAAGTTCACCAAACTTTGTGTTGTCTTTGTGTTTGTCCTGCCTGTCTACCTTTGCCTATATTTCTGAAGGATTCATGTGTGATATATTTTGGAATGGATTGTTTTGGGATCCAGTCAAAATGTAATGCAGGCTTTGCAGAAGAGATGTTATTAAATTGGAAGATGGAGCAGTATATATATCTACCATTCAAAATTAGTGTAAGTAAATAGTATAAGATTAACTTTTTTTAATAATGGCTGGTCTCTTGTCATTGTTGCTTGTAGAAACTATGGAAACATACATGGACAAATGCAGACCTGGTGCTTATACAGCATCTAGCACGCTGCTGTTGTGTCGTTGACTCATCATGGATCACGATTATTCATTGGCGAGTACAGTAAATGGAAAAATGTAGATCAACTGTGAGGCAAGCAGGCTTTAGGACAAACGTAGTGTGGTAAGCAGCGTGTAGAAGGCCATGAGAGAACGACTCGAGGCCGGTGGGGAGATTGATAATGAGTGTGACCTGCGTGCTGCACTGGTCTCGAATATCTTACAGAGGAGCACACAAAGAAGAGCGACAACAGTTCACATGCGTGTTCTTAAGTCGATTGTGCCTAATAAGCTGACAATAAACGTTGTCATGTAAACACAATAACCCGTTTTCTTTTTTCTCAATCGGAATAAAAATGCCCAAACTGAATGAAATTGTAATCGGTTTGAGAGGGGTGGGATAAACCTTTTCATAAACCGATCAAACAAAAAAATTCACTATATAAATGACCTGACCCGATTACTTTTGAGTGTGCGTCCTTATGTGACATGATATACAGCGCACACCTTCACTACAGGCGCTCATTCCAGCTGCTAGAGAGGACAGCATTGACATGTAAACCCCAGATCGGTCTAGATAACGTCTCATGTAAACAGTCCACTCAATTACTATGTTCAGGGAAATTTACTGTGTATTAATTTACTACATAGTAAATTTAGATTACTATATTAATCTTTATTAAATATAGATTACTAGTATTTACTATGTTCAGGGAAAAAAGGACTATAGTCAAATAAAAAAAAGAAAATAAGAACAAATAACTTAAATATAAGCAGCAGCACAAATAAATAATATTGAGCAAAGATAATAATAAAATAAAAAATGCTTTTCAGGTTTTTCAGGTAAAAAAATCAGGGTAAGAGGCAAAAAACTACCTGTCCCGACCGGTTTATGCTTAAACCGTTTAGGACCTACTCAGAGAGAAAAAAAACGGGTTACCGTGTTTACATGACTATGTTCAGTGGGTGCGTTTACATGCACACCAGTAAGCTGATAACTCAAGAAAAATCAGCTTATTGAAATAATCAGTTTTCCCCGTTTACATGTAAACCAGTAAACTGACAATGCAAGTAAACCGCGTTTACATGACTTTATTAATAAACCAGGTTATTTCCCTGGTGTGCCGTCAAAAATAATAATGTCTGTATCTGACTCTGAGTTTTTCAAATGTTACGTCAGTTGTGATAAGTGTTCACCGTGTCAGCGGGAGATTTACGGCTCATATTATCCCTTATGCAGTTCCAGATGCAGCGTTTTGACTGAACCTCTTCTACTTCTGCTGCATGAGATGAGAAGAACACATCTTTACAATTTTCTAGGTCTAAAAAGAATCTGCATTTGTGATATATGTCCTTTAATACAAAACGCTAGCTCGCTTTGTTTGGATGCATTTAAATCTGCTCTTAAGTTTGCGTTTTTGACACCTATTACACACGCGCACTTCAATAAGCCGACAGAAAGCAGGTTAATGCGTTTACATGCAGCGCGAAATCAGGGTAAGAGGCAAAAAACTACCTGTGCCGACCGGTTTATGCTTACGCGATTTATGACCTTACTCCGATAAAAGAAAACGTGTTACCGCGTTTACATGACCATGTTCATTGTCGGCTTATTAGGCATAATCGGCTTAAGAACACGCATGAAAGCGCACCCATTGAAAGACAAGAGAGGTCCAGGTCTGGATTATTTAACATTAATATTCAATTATTCAAATTTCAAAATTATTCAAATGTACTTTTAGTCCAATTATTTTAAACATGTAAAACTGTGCAGCATTAACCCACCAAATCATTAGATGAATAGTCAACAGGCTAATTAATGATGTTTATTAACAAAGATTCAGGAGGAGCGCGGGTAATATTGTTTATATGTTTGCACATAACATACAAACAATATTACTTCATGAAGTAGTAGTGGCGCTCGCGACCAAGTAGAGTCAGTGTAGCTCACAGCGCCATCTGCTGGTGGAAATAATCACTAACCTCTTGCTCCTTAAGGGCTTCAACAAACTCCGCAAGAACAGAAAAAAAAGTTCTCGCTCCCAGGGCTGCGAGAACAAAATTATGTCATTTTGTTCTCGCAGCCCAGGTTTGGGAGTTCTCGCAGCTTGTTCTCGACACATCGACTGAGCAGAACTTTTTTCTTGCGGGTGTCCGAGAACTATTGTGTGATTGGTGAGACATTTAAAGTGGGCGTGGTTAATGCAGAGAAATGCAGATGATCGGCACCTACTTTTCTCGTGAAGTATGAAATGTACTGCCAGAACAAACTTTGTTCTTGTTCTTGTTCTTGTTCTTGTTCTTGTTCTTGTTCTTGTTCTTGTTCTTGTTCTTGTTCTTGTTCTTGCCACCTCGAGAAAACGAACAAATTTCTTTGTTCTTGCAGAGTATGTTCCAAGCTTAAACCAGCGGCTGTTGTATGATGTTGGTTGCACGCTTTTTTTCCAATATATCTGCGGGTTGTTTGGAATGAGCTGTAAAATGGGGGCATTTCCGGGGAAAGCTCCATTCGGGGACAGAACATTAAAAACGGGGACTGTCCGGGAAACGGGACGTGTGGTGACCCTATTGTTGATCCAAGTGATTGACAGGTGATGTCATGCGGCAAATGACAGGTTGGGTCAAACCATTCTGGTATGGGGGAGATTCTGGGTTTTTAGGATAATGAAATTGAATAGCCTACTGAATATAAAATTAATTTTATGAATATATATTTTCCAGAAATAATAATGAAATAATTATTTCTAAAGGATTTTTACATGGATGGTACTTTTTAAATATATGTAGGCTGTATTTTGAAGTCTCACGTACCCCCTGGAGTGCCTTCACGTACCCCCATTTGAGAACCAATGGTTTAGTCTACTAATACTCTAATGAGAGTTAGTGGACAAGTTACTTATGGCTGGTAGAATGTCTAAAGAGGACCATCAGAACAAAGTGCTTCCAAAAATTGTATTTGATAACTTTATAGTTATTGTAGTAGTACAGTTGAATGATTGATACTTTTTTATCACCGTCCCTTTCTTTTCATTTGTACCTGAATAATTTCACATTTGAGCAGTCTTGTGTTTTGATTGTGACAGCTCCCTAGTGAGCAAACGCTGAAGTCCTGTAGTGATAAACGTTTTAAAACACATGTAAATAAATAAGCAAGACATTATAAAACCAAACAAGGTCATGAAAGCATGAAGTGTCAAACGTCTGAGTGGAAATTTAAATTTGTGCTCAGACTGTTCACTTTGGGGCCCTGGTGGCACTGAGCATGAGCATTTCATCTGTCACACCGTGACAAGCACTTCAGTACAGCTCAGAGTCTCACGACGATACCTGAGCCAGAATAATTCATCCAAACAGTTATTTACTTCTCTAAACATCAGTGGAAACTTCAGCCATGATTTGCACAATGACTGATCTAAGTCTAGCATTTTCATTAACGTCAACATGAAATCAAAATAGATAATTACATTTTTGTATAGAATATTACAGTATTTATTTATTTATAAGTGTTTTATGCATACACATCACAATTTTTTTCTATTTTCATGTGAGGGCGGGGCAACCTGTAACTCACATGAGCTCCACCAACAAACCCCAACCATCCAATCAGTTTCAGACGAACTGATTTCTGTATTTTTTAAATTAATTTTTCCCATGGGGATTTTAAAATATTCCTCGTTGAAGAGTTCTAAGCCCTTAACCAATCAGCTACGAGGTGAATCACAACTCTACAAACTTTGATTTAGATAACTTTTTATTTTGAAAATTGGACAAAAACAGAAGTACAAGGCTGTGTACTTGACGGTTTAAGTGGTGGAAAGAACTACAATCCCATAAAGCATTGCAAACAGCATGACAATAAATACAATGGAGAAATATAAAACTACTCATTTAAAAAATGTTGATTATGTGTATAAAAACAATATATTTTAAGTTTATTGCAAAATATGCATATGTACACTCACCTAAAGGATTATTAGGAACACCTGTTCAATGTCTCATTAATGCTCTAATCAACCAATCACATGGCAGTTGCTTCAATGCATTTAGGGGTGTGGTCCGGGTCAAGACAATCTCCTGAACTCCAAACTGAATGTCAGAATGGGAAAGAAAGGTGATTTAAGCAATTTTGAGCTTTTTGAACAATTTTGGTTGTTGGTGCCTGACGGGCTGGTCTGAGTATTCCTCAATCTGCTCAGTTACTGGAATTTTCACACACAACCATTTCTAGAGTTTACAAAGAATAGTGTGAAATGGGAAAAACATCCAGTATGCGGCAGTCCTGTGGGCGAAGATGGCTTTTTCAACAGGAATTCTAAAGATAAAGGAAGTGTATGTAAGATTGTGGCCAAAACAGGTACTGCAGGTGTTTTCCCTCTCCCCCTCCCCCCTGACTCGAGGTTGCCAGATAGGCTGCAGGATCCAGCAGGAACATTTGTAGCTGCAGCTGTGGTAACTAGAGCAGATCTGGCAAACCAGATGCCGAAACACTACTGACTTTGTGATTGGTCGATAGGTGGAGGGCGGCGCTTCAGGCCAAAACACAACATTACAACATCAACATCAGTTGAGGGCTGCAACAACAACTTTTAAATGACAATATCCTGGCCGGATTACTGCTGTCAGTGAAATAAGTATTTGAAATTAACATGATTTCTCAATGTCTAGTGACATATCAGGGCCATTTTATGATTCACTGAAATACATTTCTTACAAACAGTTCCTTTAAACATGATTATTAAAAAAAAAACTGAAATAATGTTGTTTGACGGGTTCAGCAGAAGCAAATACCATGATTAACAACCTCCGAGCTCACAGTAGGTCTGTCGTTAATGGTTTATAAGTTATCATTCAAAATCAATTTCCTTATGGAGAAAATAAATTGAGTTTTAACTGTTTTTACATTTGTTCTTGAACCAGAAGTCATTTCACTTGGATATAGGTCACAATAGGGAAGAAAACACTTTTAAAACTTCTATTTCATGTCAGCTGTAAACAGCAAATATTATTGATTGACTATTATCATAGTTTGGATAGGTTGGTTCCTTTCTGGGCAAGAACTCTCTGCGCATCCATGCAGCCTAGCATGGATAAGAGGAGAGAGAACAGAACCAACATTATGTGTTGCAGATATCATTAATGTTTATTTTAAATGTACTAAATAATTCAGAATTTTAGTCTGAATCAAGGGGAATCAGAATGCCAAATCCTAACTGGACAAGAGGAGGAGCTGGGGATGGAGGGGGGTAAATGAGCTCTGGAGGACCGCGATAGCTGCTGATAGTACTGAAGGAGCTGGTATGTACTAGAAGTTGTATTCATATATGTAGTCGTGATCAGCTGACAGCTAGCTGATACGAGTTTGACTTATATGACCTGCCATGACTGATGCTACGCTTGATTTTACTTTTTTTTTTACTTCTCTTGTAGTGAACCTGTAAGCTGCTATACCTCTGTGGTGAAAATGCTGGCACATGCATATATTTTCCAACACAAAAGGGACGCATATTACTTTGAGCTGTAGTGATGAGTTGACAGCGTGTTTTTCCTATGTGGATCACAGCAGCACGTCTTGTCTTCAGCTTATACGTAATGATAACAGATCAAAGCAAACCTTCTTCTATCGAAGCCTTTTGTTGCACAAATGAGCTAAATGAGTGAACAAGCGTTTCCCTTAGCTGCGCTTTGTCTTATTTTAGCATGTGTTGGAACACATTTTCCTTTGCAGTTTCTTACAGTATGGAACATACTGTAAAACAACTGCAAAGGAAAAATGTGTTCCAATTAGCGGCTCATTATCAAAATGTGTTTGACACATAGTAGGAGGAATGGCAGCAATCTTTCCTGTTTTAACCTGCATCTGTGGAGAACACATTTGTATCATGTGAATAGGGGCCACTTTATCAGACAAAGTGGCTTGTTAACACAAACAGCCAAACAGAAAATCACCAAACTGCTGCTAAATATATAAAGCATGCAAATGCACCATAAAAGAGAAAGATTACGGGCAACAGCACAGTGTTATTGAGTGATTCTAAGAAAATGGTGCTATTTGCTCATGAAATTTTCTGGGAAATTGTTATTTTTTCCATTTAGAAGGAATACTGTTGGAATTTCAGCTGTAATCGTCATAGACATTGGAGCAATAGGGTCGATGTGCCTATTTTTTCCAGCGCTGTACGATTAAAATGCTTTGGGTTTGAATGAGGTAGTATTAAATGGATGTCACTGCATAGCAGGGTTGAACAGAAAGTTCAGGGACAAAGACTAAGATACTTTTCTGTCAGTCCACTCAGAAAATATAATTTGTGCTGCTTAATATTTTATGGAAACAGTGCTCAGGATTAGGGATTCACCGAATTTTCGGCCGCCGAAATTTTTTGGCCGAAAATGTTGTGATGACGTGAACAGATATCGCAACCTGCACTTGCTTGAGTGTATCTCAATCAGATCCCTAGTTCAGTTGTCAGGGCACTGATAAGGGAGTCAGCTGTTTTTGATGGTTTTCCTGATCAGTGCCCTGACTACTGAACTAGGGATCTGATTGAGACACATCCCTTGTCTAAAGCAACATATCTGCGGTGTGGACGTATGCGGTTCATCTCACATCTAATGAAGCATCTATAATATGGGTTATAATTTGAAAATAATGCTTTGTTTATGTTTCTGCTGATGGATACACGTAACGTTACTGGCTCCAGCGATAATAAAAGTAAAACGGGCAAAACAGTCTCTCTTTGTAAACTTTGTTCAATGCATGCGAGTGCTGCCGTATGTCTGAATCATAGGTCCGAATATGACCAGTCATGTTCTCAGTCATCATCCGGATGTAGAGCCAGAAGACGCGATGAGCTCGCGGACGTTGTGAGAAGATCTGTCTCTGTGCAATCATCCAAAAGCGCGCACTCGTCTCACAGCGCGCAAATATTGAGTTCTCTTTCAAGTCTTGCGCTTAAACGGACAAACTCACACAAAAAGTATGTTGACAAAAGTATGTCAACAAGTATGTCGTTCATCTTTATGAGTATCCAAGCAGTCTGTATATGCCTTAAGTGAACTTGATACAGTCAAGAAAGACGACACATATCCGTGGATTAGGTCTTAAAGGGGCAGTAGCCTTTACTCTGTTTCATGTTCAACATGAAAAGATAAGGAGATCACTCACTGCTCTTGATTGAAAAGCTTTTGTAAGTTTAATAAGGATTAATCTTTAATTTAAACAGTTAAATATGCAGTTATTTTACAATTAATTACTTTATTAAATGTCTGTACCTTTCTGCAGGCTAGTAGACTTGTATATTATTTAATGTAGGCTACACATGAGTGAGGTCAAGTTAAACATTTTAGTTTTAATTTTATTTTATACTGTGCATTGTTGCAATGTGCTAGATAAATGTATGCATAATTTGTAATTGATCTATTATTTGAAACTTTATTATTAATTTATGCAATTGCAATGCCTTGATTTTTAGTAAATTTACACAGTCATAGCAATAAATGCAATGGTTACTATTGGTAACAATTACTAATAATTGGCATAATTTCTTTCCTGTTTCGGTTTTCGGTTTTCAGCCATGGTTTCCTCTTTTTTGGTTTTCAGTTTTCGGCCAAGAATTTTTATTTCGGAGCATCCCTACTCAGGATTATTTGAAGAAAAGAAAGTTCAAAAGAGCAGCATTTATTTGAATCAGAAATCTTTTCTTACATTGTAAATGTCTTTGCTGTCACTTCTGATTCATTAAATGCACCCTTGCCGAATAAAGTATTAAATCTTACTGACCCTACATTTTTAATGTAAAAAACATTTTAATCACAATATACTTAAAAAATAAAATAAATGTTTTATTATATTATTAACCAAGCATTACATTGAACTGAATTAGTGCTGCAACGACGCGTCGACGTCATCGATGACGTCGACTACGGAAATACGTCGACGTTCGTGAAATGCGTCGACGCGTCGTGTCAGACGTTCATCTCGCGTAATGTTGGCTTCTGCACCTGGTTCTATCACAAAAACCTAGACCGCGAATATCAAAAGTATGGGAATACTTTAAACAGAGGCCAAACAGTGTTTCCCACACATAGACTAATTTGTGGCGGACTGCCACATAATCAATAACGGCCGCCACATTCGTCATTCATTCATTTTTACACTATTTAAAAGACGCACGCATATTCGTTTAGCTGCATTTCCTTAAATTCTCTCTCCGCCCTTTTGCGCGTCTCTTACTCACTCACACACACACGCTTTGCATTCGACCGTAAAACAAGTTTTATTGCATTTTGGCGCATTTAGTATGACATAGCTTTTAAAACCAGAGCAGTTGAATAACAGAGTTGCGACACGCCTTCATCACGCGGCAGCGCGCGGTCACGGCGCTCATATAATTCTAAACAAACCAGCGCGGTGTCAATCAATACAGAACAGTGTTTCCCAACCGGGATCCTGAGCAAAAGTTGCGGGGACGCACTTACACTTCGGTTCATCTCGCATCTTTATTATGGGTTGTAACTTGAAAATAATGCTGTATTTATGTTTCTGTCGATGGATACACGTGCTGACTCCTCAGGTACACTACAACAACAGCGATAATAAAAGTAAAACGTGGGCAAAACGGTCTCTCTCTGTAAACTTTATAAAACGCATGCGAGTGCTGCTGTACGTCCGAATATGAGCAGTCATTTTCACCGTCATCACCCCCGTGTAACGTTAGCCTGGAGACTCGAATGAGAAGATCTGTCTTTGTGCACTCGTCCCAAAGCGCGCAAATATTGAGTTATCTTTCAAATCCTGTGCTTAAACGGACAAACTCACAAAAAGTATGTCAAAATGTCATAGCCTACTCTATGCCTTAAGTGAACTTTATACAGAAAATACGACGACTATCCGTGGGTCTTAAAGGGGCAGTAGCATTCACTGCTGTCTGTTTAATGTCTAACAAAAGATAAAGACCACTCACTGCTCCTGACTGAATAGCTTTTGTAAGTTTAATAAGGATTATTTTTTAATTTTAAACAGTTAAATGTGTGGTTATTTTACTTTTGATTACTTAATTCCATTTCTCTACCTAAAAACTAATGTTAGACCTACCTGAAAATCCTGAAAAGCATTGTTTATTTTATTCTCATCTTTGCTCAATAGTATTTATTTGTGCTGCTGCTTCTATTTAAGT
Source organism: Pseudorasbora parva (assembly GCF_024679245.1). NCBI lineage: Eukaryota > Metazoa > Chordata > Actinopteri > Cypriniformes > Gobionidae > Pseudorasbora > Pseudorasbora parva. The sequence goes on along the minus strand of NC_090183.1, from coordinate 9,414,115 downwards.
TATCTGTTCTTATTTTCTTTATTTTCATTTGACAGTAGTCCTTTTTCCCCTGAACATAGCAAATACCGAACTGTACTGAAAAGTGAACCTAAAACCGTGATACAAAGTGAACTGTGAGCAGTCTGTACTGTTACACCTCTAGCGTAACTTATGCGAGGGGGTGCCACAGAATTTTGAAAAATTTCAAAGGGTAAAAAAATTAATCGTTAGATTAGTCGACTAATCGAAAAAATAATCGTTAGATTAGTCGACAGAAAAAATAATCGTTAGTTGCAGCTCTAAACTGAATGTCAGCTGTCAAACACTGTTGATTATATCAGTAATAAGTCATAGGGACTCAAATGTCACAGTTTCTTGAGAATTTCTGATTCAGCTGGAGTATCAGATCGGTGTGAATGTGTAATTATTCACCTGGAGCAGTCCGTGGCCTGTGATCTCACGGCAAATTACAAATTTGTTGTTGCCTTGGAGGTAAAAGATTTCTGTACTTCTGCCTTCCTATATTGTGTTGTTGGGACTGCAGGCTATTTTTTTTTTAGCCCTGATCACTGGCAGTTGTACTGACTTTTGGCCTCTTTGAGATTAGTTTTAAACTACTACTAAAGAAGCAACTAGTAAAAAAGTCAGAGAAAAACTGTCAGAGCTGTAATGCTGCCATAGTGTCCGCCTGTGTCACTTCTTTCTTTAGAGTTCGCTAGTTGGGAGGTAATTGTGACTTTTAATCTCATAATTCTGACTTTTTTCTTCGCATTTGCAAATTTATATCACACACTTCTGACTTTATAACTTGTAATTGCAAATGTATATCTCTCAATTATGAGATTGTGAGATACATTTTTATAACTCACTATTGCAAGTTTATATCTCGAAACTGCGAGAAAAAAAGATAACACAATTACACAATTTGTTTTATTCCGTGGTGGAAACAAGCCTCCATAGCTTTTACTCGATAATCTTATTACATGATAATCTTATCATGTTATACAAATTTTAGCAGGGTTTTTGTAAAGGGTACTGTTTAAACACATAGTTACCTGACAAATATCTGTAACTAGTAATCCCTCCGACACAAGGAAGATCCGTTCAGATCCGCCCTGACTGACAACAAAGTGTTGATGGGAATATTTCCATTTGACAATTAATTTAAATCGGCTACCTAAATTTCCATCCAGCACCAGGAAGATCAGTTTAGACCTGCTCTGACGAATAACAAAGTAAGAAGTAAAATTGCGTAGCATAAAAAAGTAGTAAAAACTCCACCAATTTCTTCCACTCTTGATTCAGGTCTTATCAGATTCAAAATGTGAGACCCCACACACACATGATGATAAAAAAAAACAGTGAGACAGGGAGAATTTTCACAATTGGTGGCAGAAGAATTTTGGAACTTGGAAGAATGTTCTTTCAACTAGTTTCCTTACAATAACTTTATTTGTGAGATCTGTCAAGCTCCACAAGGCACCATACACATTTGGAATGACAAGAGGGTGAGTAAACAGTGGCAGAATTTTCATTTCAGGAATGACAGTGGCTACTGTATATGGATATGGTAAAATATAAGGTTTACAGTGTGCCTGTAGAGTGTATAATGCTGTCTGCTATCAAGTCAGCATGACTCTAATTGGCTGCTTAGCAACTGTTGTTGGTGAAAAGGTGACAGGCTGCCATCAAGTTTGATTTACTATGCTGCAATTAACAATCACTATATTCTCCTCCATGCGGTTTTGTGGGAGATGAAAATGTTTAGCAGTGTAGGAACAGATCTTGGGTTGGTTGGGTTTACAATGCATAAAGGGAATCAAAATGCATCTCTTGATTTTTGATGGTTTTGTCAAAGGATGCTGCATACTGTAACTGCAACTACATGAGAACTAATGCTGCCTTTACATGCTGTCTGAAGTTTCCTACTTCCCACTTCAACATCTCCCCCTCACCCTCTCATTCCGAGAGAGGATTTTTCACCTGTGACTTTTTACTGCGCCGAGTCGAAGTACTCTCAGAAGTGCTATTCTGCCATACATTATAGTTCTCCTTTTTAACCCATTTAGAAAAGCGCCATGTTTTATTTTGTCATCATACTTGGTCATTCAGCTATTTGTGTAACTGTATTTAAATAGGGAAAACGTGGAGGTGTTTGGTTGCTTCTAACTTGATCTCTGTTTGGTACCATAGTGAATGAACTGGGCTTAGTGGGCTAAGCTAGCCTGACAAGCCAGACCCACATCAAGATGTTTGGTCTGGAAACTCACCATAGACAGGGCTCAATCCGAGGGGCGGGATAAACGGTTGTCTTTCAAACTCCCTCTGCATGCGATAGGATAGCGCTACACCAACCAGAGCAACGAAGGTGAAGCAGAGCTCGTTGAAAGATTAAAATTTCACCGTATCTGGTCAGCAAAACTCAGAACACATCTTCCCTTTTTAAGAATGACTTCAGTGCCGTTCTTTGTTCTTTTCTCAAAGAAAAGCTTAACTCCAAGTCTTCCAAAAGCCGATTCGAAAGACCGCAACTCTGCCGTCATTATGTTAAGCTCGCCTACCGACTCTATACGCGATGTGATTGGCCTGACCACGATGTGATTTGAGTTTGGCGTTTACAGCTCAGAAGTGTATTGAGAGTTGCTAGACGACACTCGCAGCAGATTAGATTTGCTGCCGCTAGGGTGCATCTATATTTCTAGACTAGAGTTCAAGCTTTCCGCTAGCAAAAGGAGAGGGAGTTTGAAAGGCAACCGTTTATCCCGCCCCTCGGATTGAGCTCTGTCAATGGTGAGTTTCCAGACCAAAACTTCTTGATGTGGGTCTGTCTTGTCAGGCTACCTGAACTCTTCTCCTGAGAAGAATCTTTTTATTTCTAATATTTAAAAATGTTTGTGCGCTGCTGCGCATCCCTGTGTGTGTAATAACCAGAGTGCATGTGCGTTGTGCACCCGCCTACAGGCGCATATTACTTAAGTGCAGAAAAAATACTGCCCTATTAACTTTATGGCAGGTTTTTGTTGGTCAATGGCATTGGTCGTTTTCACCAACAGTGAGCCTGAACACACCTTGTTTTCAGACCAGCACGCTCATGGGTGAACAGATGGGCGCGAGTGCATTTGCTTTTTAAACAACTAGATGTGAAAATGATAACTGCGTCAAGCTGAAACTAGCAAAAACCACTTGCCGTTACATTGTGTTGGGTGAATGATAGGGCCCTATAAGAGTTTCATCTTAAATCAATATCTCTTATCCCTAAAATTGTTTATGTGGCGAAATGCCGTGTAATAGTAAGTGGTAAGAATGTACCGTATCCCATGTACCATATCCTATATGTCTGTCTAGTTTGAACTTGCTGCTTGCTAGCTACTGCTTTCTTATTTACTTACAAGTAGCTGTGTAATAAGCGGTAATGAGCGTCCACTTTGCGTCGGGTGGCCTGATCACTCTGTAGGTTTTTTTTCTGTGATAACCACTGGCCCAGCTAGATATACATTATTCCTTACTCCATGGAACCCTTTATGCTAATAAATAACCTTTTTTTAAGATTGTATATATAGTATGGTGATCATGTGGTATATTAAAGCCGCACTTGGCTACTTTTGCTCTCGGGGTCCCCCTACAGTTTGGAAAAAATAATGTCCTCAACTACTGTCGTAAGATCTGTCATCCTACAACAGGGGATGCCATCGCGCGTGCATTTGTTGACATGACAGCCCTGATAGCCCTGAACTAGTGATGCGTGGGTCGTCTCATAACCCGCGGACCCCGTATGTCTATTTAATGGTCGCGGGTGCGCGGCGGGTTGTAAAAATATATACAGTGGTGCGGGGCGGGCCAAATGACTTCATAAAAGTGGCGCCGCGGGTCGGTGCAGCGCTAACAGTTACCCTGAACACTGCAGGAGGAGTTCGAGTTCTTCTGGCGTCGCGTGTGAAATGTCTTCATCCCAGGTAACGTTACAGACAGTGGCAACGCCAAATAATCACGATGCTCACGTTTACAAGCCGGCGTCATTATAGTAGTCTATTGGTTACCGTTTTACAGAATCTATATGATACTTCAGTTCAATGTTTGAGTGGTAGGTAATCACTATAACAAGCAGGACAGCATCGGTCGGGCACGCCTCCTTCAGCTCACGCCGACGAGCAAACGCTGGTCACATGTTGATCCTCGTCCTGCCTTTAATCCCATCACTTTTTCGTTTCCTCTTATTGCTTTCCTCCAACAAAACCTTTTCTTTCTTATGTGTCTGTGCTGCTTCGGACATGACTATATTATCCAACGAACAAAGTTGGGCTCGCACGTCCGAATTTAAGGAAGTGTGGGTGTTGGTGGAAGTGACGTATATGCCGTAAAGCAGTCGAATTTTGTAGTTCTTTTTGTTCTCGGGTTACTACCCGAAACCCGAAGTTTAAAAGTACGATTAAAAACGATACAGACCCCATCAGGCTATGGCAGACGTGTCATTCAACCTATTGTAAGTCGATTTATCATCACAAGAGTCTTAAAAAATATATTATGAAGGTTGAAAAGTTACCTAGTGCTGCTTTAACATCAGAATTTATTATTTCAAACTAATCTGCTCCAGTGGTAAAATGCTGTAATGCATAATCACCACTAGAGGTCATTAAACTTTCAACGTTTTATATGTTAAGTGAACTCAGGATGACAGAGTTCTATATAGCTTTGATTTTATTCTTATATATTTTTTCTCCATCTACACCCAGTTTCATTTGCCTGGAGCAGTGGTGATAACGGCAGCGAGTGGCCGATGACTCAGCACATCGAGACAGAAACGGCCTATGAGGCGTTCATGCTTTTCTGTCTGTATGGAAATGGCAAGCTGTTCCTGCCACAGCCTCTGCAATTGATGATATGACTAGAGCTGCCGCATGCCTGATGACTGCAAAATCTGCCATCTGCTTTTCTTAAGTGAAAAATTCTATTGAAAGTAATGTGCACTTTCCGAATATGCTGCGGTACAGGAAATACAGAAAACAGCACAGTTCGAACTATTCATGAGCCTGTCGTAGAGAATATCAAACCATTTTTTGTAGGATTTAATTTAAACTATACTTTATTTGTGTAAGTAAATTGATAATAAATTTGTATGCATTAATTTGATTACCACCAATCATCAATTGATTAGACATTCTTTTTGATTAATAACATTTAATTTAACCATTAAAATGGAGTCTAGAAAAAATAAAGCGAAAAACACAATTAACTAAACTAAATTTGTGAAAATAAAATTGACTTGTATGGGGCCCTAGAATAAGTCATATGTATACCTAGAATAAATCATATGTATACTTAGAATAAATCATATGTATAAAATATTTTTATAGTGTTTTTCCGTTATTTTTGAAGCTTGAAGAAAAACCTCATTCCTCATTTATTTGAATGCGTTGAAAAGATTTAACAGTTCCTTGAAGGAAAGGAAGGCTTATGGGTTTGGAATCAATTGAATAAATAATGACAGACAGTCATTTTCTTTTTGGACGAACTGCCCCTTTAAGGTCCTTTTTCCTATACCCTCCACTAAAGCGGACCATCAGAGCAGGTTAAATGTGCTGTGAAACTGCTTTCCATTCAAGCAAACACCCTGCTTAGTGAAACAGAAGATTTTAAAATCATCAGTTAATGTTAGCCCAGTGGAGCAGGAAGCACCAAAGCAGATGTTGCTTCTGAAAGCTATCCTTAAGTGAACCGTGGTGACCGCCTTGAATGTGGCTGATTTTCTCAGGGATACTCATTGCTCTAGAAGGGCATGTTGAACGTATGCTGACGTAAGCATATGGAACCTGCTCTTTAATTACGCTGGTGGTCTAAATGGTAATGAAATAAAATTGTTTTGGCACTTATCGATTTTCTGTGGTGCTCCACTCCTGATGCAAGGAGACAAAGCGTCGAGTTTAGTCGACACTCGCCCTGATCGATAAACCCAGTGTGTGCGTCTGACTGAGGTGAAAGGCTGATTAGGTCAAGCGACCAATTGTGATAAATTGTTCTTAAACAGCAAATGGCTTAACATGTCTTATGGTTTGTTAGTGCTGTTCTTATGCCAGCCTTGCAAGATCCTTGTGCTGTATTTTGTATTTTTTGCATCTATTTGTGAAAAAAAAAAAAAAAAACACATAATTTTAGAATTGGTTCTCTTAGTTAGATTTTGAATTATACTGAAGTTGAATTGTAATGACAAGTAATGGATTCTGGGAAATTCACCCCCCTTCTCCTTATCAACACATTCCATCTCTGTCAGTGTGTGTCTGTCTGTCCATCTCTGTCTGTCAGTGTGTGTCTGTCTGTCCATCTCTGTCTGTCAGTGTGTGTCTGTCTGTCTGTCAGTGTGTGTCTGTCTGTCCATCTCTGTCTGTCAGTGTGTGTCTGTCTGTCCATCTCTGTCTGTCAGTGTGTGTCTGTCTGTCAGTGTGTGTCTGTCAGTGTGTGTCTGTCTGTCCATCTCTGTCTGTCAGTGTGTGTCTGTCTGTCCATCTCTGTCTGTCAGTGTGTGTCTGTCTGTCCATCTCTGTCTGTCAGTGTGTGTCTGTCTGTCCATCTCTGTCTGTCAGTGTGTGTCTGTCTGTCCATCTCTGTCTGTCAGTGTGTGTCTGTCTGTCAGTGTGTGTCTGTCTGTCCATCTCTGTCTGTCAGTGTGTGTCTGTCTGTCCATCTCTGTCTGTCAGTGTGTGTCTGTCTGTCCATCTCTGTCTGTCAGTGTGTGTCTGTCTGTCCATCTCTGTCTGTCAGTGTGTGTCTGTCTGTCCATCTCTGTCTGTCAGTGTGTGTCTGTCTGTCCATCTCTGTCTGTCAGTGTGTGTCTGTCTGTCCATCTCTGTCTGTCAGTGTGTGTCTGTCTGTCAGTGTGTGTCTGTCTGTCCATCTCTGTCTGTCAGTGTGTGTCTGTCTGTCTGTCCATCTCTGTCTGTCAGTGTGTGTCTGTCTGTCCATCTCTGTCTGTCAGTGTGTGTCTGTCTGTCAGTGTGTGTCTGTCTGTCCATCTCTGTCTGTCAGTGTGTATCTGTCTGTCCATCTCTGTCTTTCACTGTGTGTCTGTCTGTCCATCTCTGTCTGTCAGTGTGTGTCTGTCTGTCAGTGTGTGTCTGTCTGTCCATCTCTGTCTGTCAGTGTGTGTCTGTCCATCTCTGTCTGTCTGTCTATCTATCTGTCTGTCCATCTGCGTGTGTGTCTGTGTGTGTGTGTGTGTGTGTGTCTCTCTCTCTCTCTCTCTCTCTCTCTCTCTCTCTCTCTCTCTCTCTCTCTCTCTCTCTCTCTCTCTCTCTCTCTCTCTCTCTCTGTCTGTTTGTCTATTTGTCTGTCCATCTCTGTCTCTTTGTGTGTGTCTATCTGTCTGTCCATCTGTTTCTCTGTGTGTGTGTGTGTGTGTGTGTGTGTGTGTGTGTGTGTGTGTGTGTGTGTGTGTCTGTCTGTCTGTCCATCTGTGTGTGTGTGTGTGATTATGTGTGTGTGCGCATATGTGAGTCTGTCTATCTGTTTGTTTGTCTGTCTGTCTGTCTATCTGTTTGTTTGTCTGTCTGTCTGTCTATCTGTTTGTTTGCTTGTCTGTCTGTCTGTCTGTCTGTCTATCGGTTTCTATCCATCCGTGTGCCTGTCTGTCTATCATCTGTCTGTCTGTTTGTTTGTTTGTTTGTCTGTCTGTCTGTCTGTCTGTCTGTCTGTCTGTCTGTCTGTTTGTCTGTATTTCTGTTCTGTTTCTTCAGGGATATAAATATTTATTCAACTGCCTTATATTAAAAAAATGCATTCACTAGTCTTCACTTATTTGCTATCAGCTGTAATTTATTCAAAATTAAATTAGGGAATTTAAAAGTCATTCCGATTTCCCCGAAGTCAATATTGAAACAAAATGTACTTTTACAGTGTAATATTCAAATAAACATTTGAATATTACATTAATTTTAATTAAAAATGTCTTTTTTTATCAAGCATGATATTTGACATAAAAAACTGCCTTTAATCATACATAAATGTATACAAATTATTTCTGTCTCGTCTTACTGTTGGGTTTCAAGCAGGACAAAATATGCAATATGACTGTGGAGTTTTATTATTACAGAGGAACTGTAAATGTCATTTTGTGACCTGGAGGCTAAAATATATCCCATCAGAAATAATCATGTGGCCTGTGCTTCTTCTGATGTATTATCTTTCTTATGAATAATTCTGACACACAGATACCACATAATATCAAATGCCAGAGATAGCAATGACATCTTGTGTTCTGCGTTAGATAACCATGTTCCCGTAATAAATGTATCTACAGAATGACAGCTGTCCCTGTGCGGTGACATCTGCAGGGGTCGGTAAAGATTAGAACAATAAAAAAATGATTAAAGGTTTCAGTTTACATATCTGTATCTGGAACTGAGAACTTGTCCTTATTCAGACCAATTACATACAAAAATGCCACCTGGTGTCTTTGTTTCCGTTAACAGTTTTTATGCTGCATATGAAAAATGCTACACAAATATTTGAACAATGTTTCCTGCATCTTTCTGTTGCGTTGTTCTTTTTACCAAGTTCTTTTTAACAAACTGTATAAAGTCACCATGAAATCAAAATGGACAATTCTTAATATTTTATGGAATAATGCAGTATTTATTATTAATAATTTATCTATACACGTTATTTTTTTAAATGTGCCCCTGTAATCTTTAATCAAAATATCTCTTGCAGCGATATCTCTTTTTTTCTCTGATGACGTGTTTACTGGTGTGAGGGCGGGACAACACGAGGCACCATGAGATGGCCCAATACGATTCAACAGTCCAATAATTTACCAGTGGCACTTGAAAAATTTGTATAGTTTCGAGAAGCTATTTCACTCGGATATATAAAATATGTCATGTTTCAAGTTTTGTGCCGACTTAAAGCTGTGAACTTACAAAAAACTTTAGCTGTGAACTTACGAGTTAGAATCAATCTTACTGGAAAGCTGGTATATGTTTTGAAATATGTTAGGCCTAAACTTAAATTAATTAATTAAACTATTAATTGAAATAAAGCTGAAATAAAATAAAATATGAATATTCAACTATAAATTAAGTGCCAATTGAAGTACTGAAATTTCAAAAAACAGACAAAAATAAATTAAAACAAAATAGGAATATTAAAAAAAATATTAAAACAAACTAAACTTTAAATGAAAATATAAAAATTATATAAAAAAAATGAAAATATAAAAATAATTTAAGATATTAATAAATACTATAAAATTATATAAATAATGATATTGATAGGATCATAATCTTCCAAACCTACTTGACAATAATTTATCCAATGGATTACTAGCTATTAGAAGTCTATTATGTTTCAGTTAGCGTTAGCATAAAAACGGAGCTGGCATCTAGCACTCTGCTTCCTCAGTAATTCAATTAATTTGATATTAGTCTGTGTTTCAGCTGTCCAGGAGGCAGAGAACACATTATCCCTCACTCCTCTGGTCATTTAAGTAAGTGGTCTAATGTGCAAGCCGCTCTTTCAGCCACTGCACACATACAGACCTTTTTTCTCGCTAACCAAATTAGCATCTGCACTAGACCACTCACTTAGGCCTGTACAAACTAATGGACTTTTGAAATTTTCTCTGCATGTCAGTTTTGAAATCACTCTGAATTCTGAATCTATGGCACATTTGGAATCACTCCATATTCATGAAACTTTGAATATATACATTATATATATAGATATAGATTTGACAGCACAATACTCACACATGCATACACAATATATGTTTTTTTTATATAAAATATAAAATATTTATATATACTATAAATTGTATATACATGCAAATATTTTTTAAATATATACACAGATAATACATAATAATTATACACAGTTCCCACGACTTGCTAATATGTCAGCACATTTTACTAATTCATTCCCTTGAATCATGGTCACATTGAAATAATTTGTTCCCTCATTTTGGTTCAACTAAAACGAGGAAACGAATTAGTACAATATGGCCATGATTTAGGGATTGGGAACAAATTAATAAATCGTGGGAAAGAATTCTTAATTCGTGCCTACGATTTAATAAAAGGTTAACAAGTCGAGTTGAGGCTCGCGCTGCCCGTCTCTTTGTGAGAGACATTCGTGGAGAACTCAAAACAAGCAGCAATATAAACTCACAGAAGAAACATTCTGTGGTAAAACTGAGTTTTTTGTAGTGATTTATGATATTGTTAATAACACATGTCGACTTTGCAATCGTGAAGTGTGTAGCAGGAATGGTGTTGAATGGTAATTCAATAAACAAGTAACTATGTGTAACTTTTTTAGTTTATTCTTAGCTAAAAACACTTAGTTCTTTCAAAAATATATGTGCTCATTAATGTATATTTACTTTTTTCAAGTAATGATGTATTCTCGTAAGTTTATAATATGTCATTGAAAATACATACGGGTGAGGGGTTCGAATGCTGGTCGCCATGTTGCTCCTCCATCTTGAAAGTACATTAGCCAAAGAGGAACACACCTGTAAATTCAAGCTTCGCCTTTCGCGTTTTAACACTCGATGGCACCGTGTCGAATGTGAAGAGGGGGATTGCCATGTTAATCTTGGACTAAATCGGCCACCGTAGGAGTTAAACAAAATCAGAATTGAGAGGAACAGAAACTATTATTCACTGGATGGTCATATACCTTTTCACCGCTAGATGGGGGAAAATATCACACAGTGTAGCTTTAATATTAAGTTACTTAAATTTTAGATCCAAACAACCTTTTTTGTTCCATTTAACCCTTGATTTCACCGACGAAAATAGTTCCAAAAGAAAGCAACACTCAGCGCGGTGTTTTGTGACTTAATGATTCAGCGTTTTGAATGAATCTTTTGAATAAACAACTCAATGACTCACTTATGAAGACGATCATTTGCTGCCCCCTATTGGGTTAAACATATTAGTTATGTTTAAAAGTATGATTGCATGTTTTATTTAGAACATTAATCTTATAACATTATTTATTGCAGCTGTATTTTTTGCAGTTTAAATTATTTAATTTGATTGGTAACAGCCTATAGTGTCTTTATTATTATAACTATATTTATTAATCAAATGTAAGAATTTAACATGAAAGATGATGCATATATTAAGATTTTAAAAAATGGCCTTTATAAAATTAAATAACGCCCTGGGGTGAATATCACACATATGCAGATTTAAGTAGGCCTATGTTAAAGCTGACAGAACACTGATGAGAATATTACTACAGAATCAATATATGTATACCACCAATTTAATTTAATTTGATCAAATTAATGTTTAAGTTGATATTTACAATAAATATTGTAACTGTTACTAACTTTTAACCTATTGTAAAAAGCACCTTATTTGTTTAAAGTGTTTGCAAACCATATGTTATTGCACTTTTGTTCATTTAGCAGCACTTTTGTTACAGTCACTTTTTCATTATTGAATTTTGCACACACTGCGATTAATCACGATTAAACATTTTAATCGTTGCCCAGCACTAATGTGTGTGTGTGTGTGTGTGTGTGTGTGTGTGTGTGTGTGTGTGTGTGTGTGTGTGTGTGTGTGTGTGTGTGTGTGTGTGTGTGTGAGAGCCTGTTTATGTGGTTTATGAGGACATATCAAATGTCCTCATAATTCAAATGGCCTTAAAAACATACAAAATGATGTTTTTTTGAGAAAGTAAAAATGCAGAATGTTTCCTGTGATGGGTAGGTTTAGGGGCAGGGGCAGTGTAAGGGGATAGAAAATACGGTTTGTACAGTATAAAAACCATTACGCCTATGGAGAGTCCCTGTAAACCACATAGACCAACATGTGTGTGTGTGTGTGTGTGTGTGTGTGTGTGTGTGTGTGTGTGTGTGTGTGTGTGTGTGTGTGTGTGTGTGTGTGTGTGTGTGTGTGTGTGTGTGTGTGTGTGTGTGTGTGTGTGTGTGTGTGTGTTTGTGTGCTTTTACTTTAAAAAAAGTTTATCAGTGGATGTTCAATGAATTGATGAAGTTCATTATAGCGATGCATTCCTGTAATCTGCTAGTCTGCCAGCCGGATAGGAAGTATTACTGTCATTGATTGTATATCAGTAATGAGAAGAGACTGCCTTCCTCTGAGCAACACTAATAGACTTTGAGCTGAGTAATTAAATGGTGTGCTTAAAAAACTATTTCACGAGATTAATTAGCACACCTCCGTGGAGCCGCGGAGGAAGCTTTTACTAGATTGGAAATCTGTCTTTCTCCCGCTCTGTCGTGCTTTTACAGGGCTCCCACAGTCACAGAAAACATCAAGGCCTGAAAAAATAAATGTAAATTTAGCTTAGAAGTCATAGATGGAAATTTCTGTTTTAAATATATACCTTTCTAGATGTGCTCTGCTTTAAACTCATTCAGTTTTGATCTGTGGTACAGTGGGTTGTGCAATGCTCTTGACATATTAAGAGCTGTTCTGCTCATGGGACGCCAGGTTCGAGTCCATTACCTCCCTCTCTTCTGTCTAAAGTGAAAAATGATTTAAAAACTTTCATCAGGCAGATATTGTTCCTTGTGCTTGTGTCATATGTAGAGTAAAACATGCCCATAAACCAGTGCATTAGCCCGTCCTGTGAGGGTAACTGTCTTTGTGAATCACTGTGTGGTAAATGATTAGAGAAATCCAGATCCAAGCCCATGTTGTTTTATTTAAAGGTACACAATGTAATTTTGAGCTCTCTTGCACTTAAAAGCAAACACTGCATGCATTTTGCGGAAGAAAATTGTTTTGGTTGTGCTTTGGCCCTGCGTGACTGTGCGGATGAATATGGTTCTTTCTTTAGAAAAGAGAGAGAGATTATCCTACTGATCATAAAATCTTCACTACAAGGATTATGAGATATAACCAGTTTAGATGGAAAAGATCTCCCGCTGACTAGCTGAAGATGTTACTGTACTTTACCCATTAATGGACATGGCATCGAGCGCATCAACTGCCTTATATTAAAAAAATGCATTCACTATTCTTCACTTATTTGCTATCAGCTGTAATTTATTCAAAATTAAATTAGGGAATTTAAAAGTCATTCCGATTTCCCCAAAGTCAATATTGAAACAAAATGTACAGAATCTCAAACAACCAGAATAAAATGAGCCTTCACAATAGATAATGCTTTACAACAAACCTTTATAGAGCGACATGGCAATTTATCTGTAAAATAAAAAAAATGTACTCACCTCTCTGCGTCGCTTTTATATTAGATTTAGATTAGATTTATTCTTTATTTGACAGCAGACTCTCCTCTGTTCTGCTTTTTGTTTAAAACGGGACAGCTAACCTGAGGTGGAACGGTACACAAATCTGACGGTTCGGTACACACCTCGGTTTTGAAGTGACGGTTCGGTACGATTTCGATACAAATGTTTTACAAAATTGCTTTTAATTTTTTATTCAACAGTGGTTTACTGGAAAAAATGTGTCTGTCCTTAAAATAATAAAGATAATGCTGTAAATATAGGGAGTCCTTACTAAGGCTACACATCGTAAAGGTTAACGACAGAGCCCAACTATTAGCCTCAATTAATTGATTTATTTTTAGATATAAAAATTAACACTCGTCATAAGTTGTTGAAATATAATAATTTATAGGCTACATGGCTGTCAAATCATGACAGATTTATTTAAACACATCAAATAAACAAGACATCACTAACAGGTTAAGAAGAATATAATGAATAATATAGTGCATATATTTAGCGAAAGAGCTGATTTATCTAGTGAACTAATAGCTGTGGAAACTTCTAAAAGAAGAACTTCTGAGGTAAATGTGATGCTACAATGTGCAAGCCACTTTGTCTTTCCGCGGTTGAAACACTGATTGAGCAATTACACGACATATGATACATTTTGTTGTAATGTATCCTCAACATACCTTAAGAGATATTAATTGATGTTAATTCTTTAGGAAAAGAGGATCGCGTTCACTCATGCGCTGCCTCCTGAACTGACGCGCCAAATTACTAGTCACATCAAATTAAAGAGTCAAAACAGCATTTATCGTTTGAATTTTGTGATATAAAATGGACTGAATATATAATATGTTTGTGTGGGAACTCGGACTGACGTATGTTCTGCGCTTAAATCAAGCTGACTGTCTGGATTTGGAACCGTTTGTACACACCTGCACTGAACCGAAAGCCCTGTACCAAAACGGTTCGGTACAAATACTTGTACAGTTACACCCCTACTAACCTATGCCACTCCCCCACCAGATACCAAAGTAGTTGGAGAAACTTTTCTCTATTTATGGCTATGACGAGACAAATGGCGAGTTGCGTACATGTTAGCAATTTCCAGTGAAAACCATCCATATACCAAATAAAAACCATATAACTGTTACATGTGTAACCTGTCTGCTGTGTTCCTTTGTGTTTTGAATTCAGCCCCTGTGACCTACCCTGCATCCCAATTTGCAGACTGTCCATCCTAAATAGTATTCGAAAATAGAATTAGTGTGTCCCAAATCGTAGTATGTTGAAAAGAGTATTCCAAAGATTCCCGGATGGTTTACTATTTCCGGTCCGAATTCGTAGTATGGGTCGATGGGCACTCTAACGGCTGATATTGCCCACAACCCATTGCGAGTTGGACGAGGATTCGATTAGAACTACAAACGCGGATAAAAAGCGTTAAAAAAACTACAAACATGGCGGATGTGCGAGTTCGGCGGTTAAGTAGAGAAGTTTAGATGAGTGACCAACTATCAATATTTAACCTGACAAAACTATATTTATTCAGTGTTGTCCACATTATATTTCACCTGCAGCAGCATTGTGAACTGTTTTAATGACACGTTTGGCCATTAACTTTTAAATGCATCATTATATTTAAACTGCAAACACATGAGGAGATCTCTGACCCACAAAGACCCACACATGGCAGATCAACGAGCGGCTACATTTCTCTCCGATACGGTAGGAGATTAAACTGAATGTGGAGTATTTGAACTGTGACAAATCTGACAATGATTGACAGGGCAGATAAACGGTGACGGGATGCACGTAACTAAGCGACAGAGTCCGTTAAAGATGGCGAAGTAGTATGTCCCGAAGCTTGCATACTTTTCTGCTACACACTCAAAAGTATATACCTTTTCTTCACAAAAAGAATACATACTTTTAGGACGTAGTATAAGTAGGCGAATTGGGACGCAGCACTAGTTTCTCCCCAGTCATCCTAATTAGTTATGCCCATCACCTGTGTCTTGTCAATCGCCTTGTTAGCCCTGTGTATTTAGTTCTCTGTTTCCCCTCAGTGTTTGTCGGTCGACGTTCATGTATTGTGGTGTGTCCCTAGACTGTAAAAAAATATGGACGTAGTGTCCGTGACGTCACCCATAGGATTCCCGGTGAAATGCTGTTTCATGCATATTGATCTTTTTACACTGTTAAAGACTTGGATTCCCATCCTAAACATAGACAAAGTTTCAAAAACTAATGTTGGACGTTTGATGGAGTATTTCTGTGTCAAAAATACTCCTTCCGGTTTCTCACAAGTTTCGGAGAGTTTTTTTGAGTATGGGTCGGCTTGACGCTGATAGAGCGGAAGGTCCTTGTATGGGCCGTACGGGCTCTTCTCCCGGTAGGGTGAGCGTGCGCGCGACTAGAGCGAGAGAGGAAATGCACGCCCATAAACACTCTCTCAGGGGCAGATCCAGTCGTCCGTGAACACTTATGTCACGCGCCGCGCTCCACTTTATTCCTATGGGTGACGTTGAGCGACTTCAACGCTTCAGCACAGCATTCCGGGAAGGCAGCGCTGCATTTGAACCGATTTGAACGCAGAAATGACTGGAAGCTTCACAACATCGCTTCAGTCGCATCGCAAAGTGGATTTCCACGCCACTGCTGTCACAGGACTTCTACAAATCATACCAAAGAAGTGTGTTTTTGACGGAGCGGTCCCAGCGATAAAGGTTCGGTCCTGCTTTGGAAGCAGGCGGTGAGTAAAACTTCAAATGTCTATGCTGTTGGCTACCGTCGCGTGAGTAAACATCAGTAAACGACACGATCGTGTATAACGTTAGTTAATTTATCAATGGAGCATGAGATCTATGGTGTGTGTTTAAATACATTTGTTTAGCTGACCACTATAGGTGTCAGTAAAACCACCCAAACATAAACCTAGCGTTCTCACAAAGCGTGCTTCGTCATTTAAATGCGCTAACGGACTCCATTGTTGTTCTATGTATAACGTTACACTGGTCTGATGTGCAAAACTGTTTTGCTTGCTACTGCTAAGGTTTAGTCGCATACAATAGTCCATAAACCGAATCATGTCCTCATCAACTGCGAGTAAAGACACACAAATGTTGACAGGCCACTAAATACAGTACATACCACAGAGACGGACGTCCTGATGTTGTTGCTTCTCCTGTTCAATTTATTTAAGCCTCCGGATCTGATTCTGGAACAGTTGAATCTGATTTAGGGTAGCGTTTTCTTCTCCACGCTTGAGGACGTCACCGCTTTGTGCGCACTCGTCATTCTTTAGCTCCGCCCACGCGATACGCCTCCAGTGTTTTTTTCCGGAAAGACTCGGTACAGCCTATATCTCTTTTATAAATATAATAAAACTAAAGACTTTTCGGAGATATGAAGGATGCAATACTACTCAATAATCAACTCAAAAGAGTGTTTCACCCCCCCTTTAACTAAAAACCATAGTTTCCGGCCAATTAGGTCCGTTCACCTAGGACCTAAGCTATTCACAAGTTGTTTGATATACATGTAAGTGCTTTTTCATGAGTGCAGACTTACAAATAATTAGATATAGAGAAAGAGTATGCGTATTTGGTGTGCTGTCCGGGGAAGTGCTCTGAGCTCTGAATGTGGCCTGAACCCAAAGTACTCCCCCTTCTATCTCTGATTAGGATATAACCAGGCAAGTGTGAGGAGACGGGGTGGTGGAGGGATGCTGAAAAAACTGTTGAGGAACATAGGCGAATCAACTACGTATTTATAGGGATTGGGACTCTTAGGCCGATTGGGATGAACATGCTCCTCCTGAACTTTGTTAATAAAACGTCATATGAAGATGTTGTGTTTATCTGAAAAAAGAAATTTAAAATGCATCAGGGGTGGCATGAGGGTGAGTAAATAATGAGAAAATGTTCATTTTCGGGTAAACGATCCCTTTTTTGAGTACTTTTTGAATGCTTCATGGATTCTTATGCAGTTACAGACTGACCTCTGGGCAGCCTGTGATCAGTGATCTGACCTTCATTATCATATCATATCATATCCTGCTCGGCTTGACTGTATTGAGCGGGTTAGCATTTGACGGTCCTTCTCCAATAGGTCAGCGCTGAAGAGCAGATGGATTACCGTAGTGGAGCGTTATTGATTTCACTGCATTATAATGCCATAGCCAGTATGACATTCTGGCCCGTAATTTGACCGTGATGTGGCAGATCACTCGATAGATCTTAGGTGAGTATCCAGGCATGACATCGCATCCCAACATATTCCTTTACCCAGAAATTTTAACAGCACCCTGCATGCTAAAATGTGAAATTCATACCCAAGACCACTGTATTTCCAGCACTTGTTTTTGCACGTTGCGTCTCTTGCCAGATAAGAGAATATGTGCTCAAATAGGATGTAAAGTAATGTTTTTTTTTCTGAGTTCTCGTGGATGACTTGTGTCCATGTGTCAGTAGAGATGCGCTCAGTGACGCTGCTCTCATTGAGCTGATTGGAAATAATGTGCTCCTCACGCAGGAGGTAACAATCCCAGCAAGAGGAAATGAGACAAATGATGAGGAACTCGGTGACAATGAGCAGACCACGTCTCGCCGCGTGTTCGCACGCTATTCTGAGCGCGGAACGATTTCATTGCCGAGAGAGAAAATTGGATGTTTTATCAGGGTTGTTTTTCTCATTTTCTGATAAATATCACTTGTAAACTTGTTTTCTCTTTGAGACTGTGAAATATTAAAGGAAATTTCTTGGCTATCACCTGTATCATGTCTCAGACTATGAGACTCTAATGTGGTTAGAATTAGCCTGTCGTAATGAAGTATGGGAGAAGGTTTCTCTGCCCTCAGCCCACAACTCTTTCTGAATGATTAGCTGCACTGATATAATTAACAAGAAATGCTCAGGAAATCCTGCATGGTAATTTTAATGCTGCCAAAAATTATATTTATAATCAGCATCTTGGTCTTGTTTTTCAGTAAAAAATGCCTGAACATTGCTCTGAACATTGTAGAGAATGTGTAATATTGCACAAAAAAGTGCTTTAAACTGGGATGATATGCGGAAAGTAGAAAATAAAATGTTACAATTTATAGAATTTGACAATCATTGTTTGCTCTGTTTTGAGATCATGAGATTTATTACAAACCATTTTTGATATTTACAGTCATATTTTTAATTTCTCTTCAGGTACTGTAGTGTAATGGTGGGTAGAAACAGATACAGGTACACAGTCAAGCACAGATAATATCGCCTCACAGATAATATTTTACACATTTATTTTTATATTTTATAACCTTTTTTTATAATAATATTTTTATTTCTCACTGTATACATTGGTCTATTAATGTCACGGTTGGGTGCAGGAAGACAAAGACAGGCAGATACTATTCCAAATGTAATTTTAAATGTAATTTTCAGTCTTCAATGTCACATGATCCTTCAGAAATCATTCTAATATGCTGATTTGCAGCTTAAGATGCTTTTTTTATTATTATTATCAATGTTGAAAACAGTGTGCTGTTTAAAATTTTTGTGGAAATGTTGATCATTTTTTTCAGGATTCTTTGATGGATAGAAAGTTCTAAAAAAAGCAAGGTTTGTAAAAAGATTTGAAAACCCCTGACTTATAGTAAAATTTAGTGAGGTATATTTCAATTCCAATTTATATATAAAGCACATAATAATACGATCATAATTTAAGACAAAGAGTCATAAATACAGCTAAACCATCTTCCGACTCCTTGAAACTCTTGTATGTTTAAAAGCTGACATAAAAAATATGTTTTGAAATGCTTTTTAAACTCACTAAGTGTTGAGGATTGTCTAATATATTGTGGTAAACTGTTCCATAACCTTGTTCCCCTCTTGTTTTCAGATCCTCTGAACAGCTAAAAGATTATGTGACTGAAATCGTAAAAGACTCTTTGACTTCTACTCCTGAATCAGGTCTGCAACATACGGCGGGGCTGATTTAAAAACCTTAAAGGTCCCATGGTGTGGATGTTTTTATATTTCTAATGTTTCCTGAGGTGTACTTATATTGTTAGCATATATTTTGACATCATAAAATTTCATAATTTAGAAATAAAAGGCATGTTTCTTTTTTGATATAAGCCCTCTGGCTTAAATGCTCTGTTTCAAGTGGCATGTCTGCTGGGAGACTTCCGTAAAAAAAACACTGTTGTGATTGGCTGACAACTTTGCATTTGAAATGAGTATTAGTTTACCATATGTGGCGGAGGGGGAGTGGTTTAGCGAGGTCTTCATGCAAGCGCTGCCTGCCAGAGAGAGAGAGAGAGAGAGAGAGAGAGAGAGAGAGAGAGAGAGAGGCAGACTGAGCACTCGTGGACACGTGTGAATATGCTCTAAAGATACAAATTTCACTCTCACACGTGTTAAGCAGTTTTTCACCAAAAATACCTTCATAAGTTTGGAATAGTGTGTAGATATACTTGTGAGGTGTGATTGACAGCTTCAAACATTATAAAGAGTGTTCTTTGATCGCTCTCTGTAGTTTAATCATTTAAATAACAGATTAGTTTCATGCTACTAACAGAACCGATGTGAAGTTGTTCGTTTAGTCACTGGCTTGATTCACTGATGCATAAACAGCATTAAACGATTTAGAAAGAAAGTCTGTGTGAGCTTGAATGATTTGCTACACATCAGAAATCACTGATCACAGATCAGGAAATTTATAGAGAAAATAAAATGAACTCACTGGTTCTTCTAGATGAATGAACTGAAAAACCTCTGTTTTCATCTGTACATCCAAACACTGAGCAACTGCCATGCTCTCTTGAGGACAAACAAATATAGCACTCACATGGGCGTGCCAAATTCTCTGGGCGGAAGAAAGGAAGGTAACCTTTTCTGGTATGATGTCATAACAGGAAAATTCCAGATCGGCTCGTCTGAGCTCTCATTTTCTCAAAGGCAGAGAAAGACAGGCAGAACTCGGTTTACACCGATCTAAATTTCTAGCCACTGGGGGACAATATTCAGGTCTAGGGGAACTCATAATAATGTTGAAAAACGAAAATTGAAAAATTAAAATTTCATGCCATGGGAACTTTAAGATATTAAAATCTTAATATTAATCCTAAAAGAAACTGGTAACAGTGCAATACAATGATGTTTCCAAAAAGGGGTTAGTGTAGCCAGTTTAATTTTAGTCGTGTCAACAAGTTCAGAGGGACCAAAGAGAATCAATTCCTCTTACGATTCATTTAAGCTCAGAAAATGTAGACACCAATGCCTTGACCTCACCAACACATGCCAACAATGTTTCCAAGGCAAAAGAGGCATTTGGCTTAAAAGGTAAATACAATTGAGTATCGTCTGCATAACAGTGAAATGACACGCATAAAGCGAGCATATAAGGAGAAAAAAAGATGGGTTCCAAAACAGATCCTTGTGGAATACCACATGGTAGAGGTGCTCCGGCTGACGTACACTCACATATGAACGGAGAAACTTCTATTTTGAAGATAAGACTTAATCCATTTTAGGGCATCTCTACGAATACCACATGTCTCTAAACAATAGTTCACTTTAAAGTTACAGTTACAGATGACAGAAACAGAAACAGATTTTTATTTTTCTAGATGCCTCATCCGCTGTGTTCTCTTCCCAGGAACTTCTACTACATCACGCTGTTGCGGGACCCCGTGTCACGCTACCTGAGCGAGTGGAAGCACGTGCAGCGCGGTGCCACGTGGAAGACGGCACTGCACATGTGCGACGGGCGTCCGGCTACTCCAGATGAGCTGCCGGCCTGCTACAGCAGTGAGGACTGGACCGGCGTGTCTCTCGAGGAGTTCATGGCCTGCCCCTCAAACCTGGCCAACAACCGGCAGACTCGCATGCTGGCCGATCTCAGCCTGGTGGGCTGCTACAACCTGTCCTCCATGAGTGAAGAACGGCGCGCCGAACTGCTCCTCAGTAGCGCCAAACGCAACCTGCGGCGCATGGCCTTTTTCGGCCTAACTGAGTTTCAGCGCAAAACACAGTTCCTTTTTGAGAGGACGTTCGGCTTGCACTTCATCGCTGCTTTTACCCAGATTAACGGTACCCGGGCGGCCGGGGTCACGGTGGGAACGTCCACCCGGAGGAGCATAGAGGAGCTGAACGCACTAGACGTGCAGCTATACGAGTATGCAAGGGAGCTTTTCTCGCGGCGCGTGCAGTACTGCCACCATCAGGAGCGACAAGAGGAGAGGAAGAGGAAACGAGAGCAACGCAGGAGAATGAAGCAACAGAAAGCATCACAGATTCAACAACAGGAGGACGACGAGTGGAAAGATGCAGAGGAGGAGTTGGAATTAACTGGGGTGACGGAGGACTACAGCAGTCAGGTGGTGAGGTGGTGATGCCTTGCTCTCTAGTTGTGTTCAGAATAGCATACTAACATACTACGCTTACGATCTCTGCAGTATATAGTATGCTTACTACATTTCTCAAAATGTGCATTGAAAACATATGCGCTTCATGAAACAAAACCTGTTTACACCTGGTATTAAAGGTCCCGTTCTTTGCATGTTTTCGAAGCTTTGATTATGTTTACAGTGTGCAATATAACATGAGTTCATGTTTCACGTGTTAAAAAAAAACAGTATTTTTCACACAATTTACTTATCTGTACACCACTGTTTCCTCTGTCTAAAAATGGCCTGATGATTTCCTTGTTCTATGAAGTCCCTCCTTCAGAAACACGTAACGAGTTCTGATTGGGCCAGCGCTTCCAGTGTTGTGATTGGACAGCAGCTTAGCGCACTTTGCCCGGAAAGGTCCCGCCTCTTACCATAACGGGGAGATGCTGAATGCGCGCTCTTCTCCACGTGAGAGAGCAACAGGACCACGTCCCCTATTTTGCGTGTTCTTGTGGGCGGAGGGTTAGTCAACAAACGGTTCTAGTGACGTCATTACATCCCTGCACTTCCTGCTGTAGTCCAAACCGGCTGTTCGCTGTAGGCTTTGAAAGGGAACTTCTGTTAAATAAAATATCTCGCTTGGCATTGAACTTTGAGCTTTATAATTTTACAGGTATTATTTATGCTCCAACAGCAACATTTCACACTAACTAAAGTTTGAAAGATGGAATCGTGAAGAACGGGACTTTTAAGATGCATTTTGGTTGATGGGATCATTAGTAGATGAGGGAGACACATTCCTGTTTACACCTAACATCTCTAGAATCTAGCATCTCTTTTGTCCACTTTCAACCATTTCTGTCTTGATTTCTTCAAGGTGAGGGTCTATGGGTGGGTACGTGTACTGTATGATTATTTTCAGATCTTTCGATCAATGGACAAAATAAACTTGTTTAATTTGCATATGAGCACACCTACAGAAAAACATACGGAGAGCAGCAGCTTTCATTCTTGCTCTGATAGCTGCAAGACCACAACTAGCACTTTGAGTGCATGTTAGAAATAAGGAATGGTGAGAGAACATTGTGCTTGGTACGTTTTTCCTCTTTAAACCAAATTTGGGTATCCAGCCGACAAAGCTTAAAGAGATAAAGCTTAAAGGTGTGTCTGTTTCTTCAGTAGAACACAAATGAAGATTTTTAACAACCGTTGCTGTGTGCCAGTCATATAATGCATGTGAATGGGTAACAATTCTATGAGAGGAAAAAAAAAACATGCTTGGACAACATGCACAAAGAGCCCTGTGGCTCATGCCGACACATTAATATCTTAAGACACAAAATGATCAGTTTGTGTGAGTATTTAAGCCGTATTTATATATATTTTTTTACATCAAATACAATCCTATAACCAACAGGAATGC
This sequence comes from Pseudorasbora parva, assembly GCF_024679245.1. NCBI lineage: Eukaryota > Metazoa > Chordata > Actinopteri > Cypriniformes > Gobionidae > Pseudorasbora > Pseudorasbora parva. Next base: position 9,391,119 of record NC_090183.1, on the reverse strand, counting down.
GCTTCACTTCGGATAAGGTCAATTTACACGCTCTGGCGCTGTGTACGAGATTCACTTCTGGTGTTGGCATAAACTACACCAGCTTGTGTACACCTGAAGTGATGTCTTTCCATGTACACAACATCAGATCATGTATATTGACCTTACCGGAATTAAAGTCCATTTGGAGTTAAAAATCTTCATTTGTGTTCTACGGAATCTACTGAACTACATATTGGATGCACTGGGGGTAATTTTTGGGTGAACTAACCCTTTAACCTCTTAATCCGCATCAGATCATGGGCGGGGCAGTTGACGCAAGTGGACGTGTCTCTACTTATAATTACTTTTGTTTTATACAAACTGTTCAATCAACTATCACAAACTATGAATCACTTGAAAGCTAAAACACTCAAGATTCATGTTCTGAACTCGTTTTTGCAATAAATACACCTGAGAGGAAAGGGTTAAATTAAATGCTAAAGCAGTGGCTATTTAAACATTAGCATAATATATTTGGTGTCATCCACTTGTGATCCAATACACCCAAAACGCATCTTAAAGTTGGGGTAAGTTATTTCTGATAACCGACGGCGATATTTAAATCATCAAAAACAAACACGCACTCTACCCCAAAAGAGTCTTGGACCTATTTTGACAGCTCCACCCCAAACATACATATGCAACCCAGGCTATGGCGGAAACGCAGTGCCAGCCAGTCTAGGGGATGATGTCATCAATAAGTGAAAGCAAGTGTATAACTAATCCAGGTCGAATGTTCAAAGTCATCCCTTACGTTCCATAAAGCAAACATAGTTCTCATGAATTACTCGATATCATGAGCACAGTTAATCTAACGAATATATTACAACTATGACAAGATTAGAGGGTTATATCGATCACTATAAGAGGAACCAAAGGAAACAAACATATATTAGGATTATATTATTTTACTTTTCAGACACACTTTGGGAGCTGCCGCTTGAAACAGACAGTGGAGGAGGTTTAGACGCTTTAGGCTTATAGGCTGTGGAAATGAATGGGTCTTTATCATCGCTGAAGTGAACGACCAAAAGTTTGCAAATGAACAAGCGAACATGACACACAAGCTTTTTCGAGCAAAAGCCAGCATATATTAGTGCTGTAACACAAAACGAAGCCAAAGTTACTTGCCTATGGAGAAGAAATAAAGCAACCTCGGTGTCCGATTGCAGGCCTTTGTGTTCCTTGAGTGATCCGATAATTACATGGGTCTTCCTTCTTGCCTGATCATAAGCCTTCTTTTGTGCCATAGACATTTTCTACTTTTCTGCCATCTCTCTCTTTCTGTTGTTGCTAGGCTAATGTCCGTCCTGTGTGTCGTGTCTTGACTCTTTTGAATAATGACATGCACTGAGCGCTCTCTTCTCCCCATTAGTAGGCATGCCCCTTACTGCTGATTAGCTACACGTTTGTTTTGGTACTCGGCCCAAGACACTTTTATAAAGCATTTTCTGAAATATCACTTACCCCACCTTTAATACCAGGAGTAAACAGGGCCAAAGGAACAACTCTACACAGCACCAAAATTGTATATTGTATGATATGGTATACACAAAAGTATGAAGTAAACAAAAATGTTTTTAAAATAAACCATCTAATATAACAGCATAACCAAAAATATGCAAAATTATTCACATTCCCCTGAGAAACTTTGCATTCGCTCGCAAATAATACAAAAGTTTTGCAAGCTTTATTTAGTAAGCTAGTATTTTATTCTGAACATAACCTCTGTCTGTTTCCATTAATCTTCATCCTCTCCAACAGGTCTCCTCCTCCTCCTCCTCCTCCTGTCATATTTGATGGTCAGTGAATCCAGGCCCTGTTAAGACCATCATAAAGAACTGTACCAGCAATTGTAATGTTTTCATTCATTCTGATGAAATTGGAAACGTGTTTCACCCTACAATTTAATGCCATCACAATATGGCAGACTTATCATTACTGATAAAAAAAAAAAAAAGACTATAATAGCCAATGGAGTGATCTGAGAGGAGCAACAACTGAATGTTATTTGACTGAAAACCATTTTGCAATACCAAACAGTAATTCTCTATGTTTGTTTTTCTGTTTTGGAAAATGTTAAAATAAGGGACGTGTAGGATACATCCATTGGACGCGCGTCCAAAAGGTCTGATTAGACCACTTTGTCTACTTGAATCTTTTCGTGTTTGCCTGTTTTCTTCAATTTGTAAAGGTTGTGAGATTGTGAGATAATATAAATGAAACGAATTAGGGATGCACAATATATCAGCCACCATATTGGTATCGGTCGATATATGTTAATTTGTAATGTTATCATTTTCGGTCCAATAAGGCTGATATCTTAAAGCCGATAAATAATGGATTACGTCCTTCAGCTGAGACACTTCAGATGTGCACTCTTCGCCATTATGGTTTTGAATTGCTTGCAACTTGATTAGAATAAAAAATTAAAAAGAGATTCTATGGGGAGTTGGCGTTCATAGGAGTGTTGAATTCATTTAAAAAGTTACACTCATTCAGACTAGGCTACTATACTTTTTTGTTGTATTTATGTTAAAGTGCTTGGGACTTATCTTTTAACAGAGAGACTTTTGTTTTTGTAATCAGGCTCTCAAAAATTATATAAAAATTTGCAGTTAGATTTATCTGCCAAAATATCGGATATCGGCTTTCAAATAAATAATTATCGGTTATCGACATCTGCCAAAAGTTTCATATTGGTGCATCACTAAAATAAAAAGAATGAGAATGATTTTTGCATGGTCACAACTAAATTTATTTGTTTTCCAAGTGTACTTATTGAGTCAAATAAAGAAGTATTATATATCTGAAATGAATTAGCATCTGTTCATTCAGTTTTTTTATTTTATTAAAAGCATCTCTTTTTCATACAGTTAAAATGTATAATGGTTTATAAGAAAAATGACACCGATCAGGCTGAACATTAAGACAGGTGAAGTGAATAACACTGATTATCTCTTCCTCACGGTACTTCATCATCAAATGTTAGAATTATTAGGGTTGGAGCTAAACTCTGCAGGCCGGGTGCCTGTGCTTTGCTTACCTGGGGAACACATGGCACCAGGATACACTATGGGAAGAAGGCAAGCCGGCAAAGGCAGTGTGATGCTTTGTGCAATGTTCTGCTGGAAAACCTTGTGTCCTGCCATCCATGTGGATGTTACACGTACGTTTGACACGTACCACCTACCTAAGCCTTGTTGCAGACTAACTACGTATACGTATATGATATTTATTGGTGACTGTGGCCTTTTTCAGCAGGATAATGTGCCCTGGCACAAAGCAAAAATGGTTAATAAATGGTTTGAGGAGCACAACGAGTTTGAGGTGTTGACTTGGCCTAAAAATTCCTCAGATCTCAACCCAATCAAACATCTGTGGGATGTGCTGAACAAACAAGTCCAATCTATGGAGGTGCCACCTCACAACTTACAGGATTTAAAGGATCTGCTGCTAACATCTGCAAATGCAAGACCTTGCATTTTCCAACATGACAATGCCAGACAACATACTGCATCAATTACAACATCATGGTTGCGTAGAAGAAGGACCCGGGTACTGAAATAGCCAGCCTGCAGTCCAGATCTTTCACAGATACACTGTAAAAAATATTTAGAAAAAAAGTTACCTGGTTGCCTTAAAATTTTGAGTTCATTGAAATTAAAATTTTGAGTTAATACAATGAACATTTTTTGAGATTCGACAACCTTTATTAAAAGATTATTAAAAGATTTTGTAAGCATATTGGGTAATTGTGTGTGTTTTATTTCTGATGACGCAGTGAAACATGCCAAATAGTGCTATTTTCATGATTTATCACATTTTTTATGTGGTTCAGATACAATAATATTTTGAGTTTCTATTTATTAAACAAATTTCCTTCATTGTATCAACTCAAATTTTTAATTTCAATAAACTCAAAATTTTAAGGCAACCAGGTTACTTACTTTTTTAAGTTAAACCAACAAAAATCAACCAAATTTTTTTACAGTGTAGAAAACATTTGGCGCATCATAAAGAGGAAAATGCAACAAAGAAGACCTAAGACACTTCAGCAACTAGAAGCCAGTTCTAATAGACAAGAATGGGACAACATTCCTATTCCTAAACATGAGCAACTTGTCTCATCAGTCCCCAGACGTTTGCAGACTGTTATAAAAAGAAGAGGGGATGCCACACAGTGGTAAACAAGGCATTGTCCTAACTTTTTTGAGATGTGCGATGCCATGAAATATAAAATCAACTTATTTCCCCCCAAAATAAATACATCTTACATGTTGAAGGCTATGTATATAAGGTGAAATGGGTTGTTAAGAAATACAGATAACACTTTATTTTAGTGTCCTTGTTACATATATTACATGTATGAATTATGCATAATTATATGCAACTAATCCTCAACCAAACCTAAATCCTACCATAAGAACAGTACATGTAGTTAATCAATATCACTCAGTACTTAAAGGAAGTGCATGTAAGATTGTGGCCAAAACTGGTACTGCAATCCCTTTTAAATGACTGTAGAGCGGTGTATCCCCTCTCCCCCTCCCCCTGACTCGAGGTTGCCAGATAGGCTGCAGGATCCAGCAGAATCGTTTATAGCTGCAGTTGTGGTAACTAGAGCAGATCTGTCAACCTGGATGCTGAAACACTACTGACTTCGTGATTGGTGGAGGTGGAGGGCGGAGCTTCAGGCCAAAACAACATCAACATCAACATCAGTTCAACATCAACATCAGTTGAGGGCTGCAACAACAACTTTTAAATGACAATATCCTGGCCGGACTACTGTTGTCAGTAATATAAGTATTTGAAATGAACCTGTTTTCTTAATATCTATAGTGACATATCAGGGTCATTTTATGATTAATTGAAATACATTTCTTACATATAGTTCCTTTAAATATATAATTACACTGTAACAATGACACTTTAAAATAAAGTGTAACCGAAATATGTATGACAACTTGCCATGTCCTGCAGAGTTGCTCCATTCTTAACAGCTTTTTGGTAATTCCTTTAATTAAATGCATGCCGTTTTATGAAATTGTATTCTTTTAGAGACTACATGGAGTTATTGTACTTTAAAAAAATAAATAAAAAAATAAAAATTCACACTGTAAAGAACCTTTTGTGGAGTGGAAAGTCTCCATGGGTGTTAAAGGTAATTAATGGAAGCATCGATGCCAAAAAAGCAGCTTTATTTTTAACATTCCAGTCAACATAAACTGCATGTGTCTCTGGACAGACAGAGGGTCTGGGCATGCAGAAATGTGTGGTCTCTGGTGAGCTGTATGTGGTCATGCACAGACGAGCTGTTGTGAGCTTCCAGCCTCACAGCTCTAATCTCATGAAACCTTCAGAAATGGGCTCCCAAAATAGACAGCAGAAGCAAGCTCTGAAACAAAATTAAGGAAGATGAAAGAAAAATGAAATTCTGAATGAGGAAATCCAACAGCTCTGTCAAATCTGCAGCAGCGTGACATCTTACTGTATGTACACTTCATTGTGTCATGTTTTCACTGGAAATTCTAGAATAGCCAATGCTGGTCATTCGAAAAGAGTGTTCACATTAAGTTTTCTACACTATCATTTAAAAGTTTGGGGTCAGTAAGATTGGCTTGATTTTTTTGAATTCTGCATTTATTTATTTGAAGAAAAAAAACATAATATTGTGAAATGTAGCAATATAACTCTTTAAAATATCTGTTTTCTATTTGAATATGTTTTAAAATGTAATTTATTCCTGTGATCAAAGCTGAATTTTCAGCATCATGAAAAACAGTTGCTTAATATTTTGGTAGAAACCATTTTTTGTAGAATTCTTTGATTAGTTTAAAAGAATGACATTTATTTTAAGCATATTTTTTGTAACTCTGTAAATTTGTTAGCCTAGAAATCTAGACGCACCCTAGCGGCAGCAAATTTAATCTGCCCGCGAGTGTTGTCTAGGAACTCTCAATACCCTTCTGAGCTGCATTCGCCTAACTCTTGCCGGGCCAATCACATCGTGTATAGAGTCGGTGGGCGGGACCATAATGACGACGGCCGAGTTGCATTTGCGTGCTTCTAGTAAACACAGAAACTGGCGAACGGCGGTCTTTCGAATCAGCTTTGACCGCAACTCTGGAAGACTTGGAGTTAAGCTTTTCTCTGAGAAAAGAACAAAGAACGGCACTGAAGTCATTCTTAAAAAGGGAAGATGTGTTCTGAGTTTTGCTGACCGGATACGGCGAATGTTTAATCTATCAACACGAGCTCTGTTTCACCTTCGTTGCTCTGGTTGGTGTAGCGCTATCCTATCGCGTGCAGAGGGAGTTTGAAAGACAACCGTTTATCCCGCCCCTCAGACTGAGCCCTGTCAATGGTGAGTTTCCAGACCAAACATCTTGATGTGGGTCTGGCTTGTCAGACTATAAATTTGTCACTTTCAATCAAAATGTATCACCCATAAAACTATTAATTTCTTTACCAAAAAATTATAATACATTTTTTTACAGACCCTAAACGTTTCATTGGTTGTGTTTGTTAACCTCGTCTTTAAAAATGTTACTCAAAGGCTTGCAGTCTTAAAGAAATAGGACCTGAAAATTTTGTCAATCCAACCCAAATATCTCTGTACTGTAAAAAACTACTTTATTTACATCAAGAACGATAAAGATATTAAATTATAATATATTACACCTAAAGGATTAATAGGAACACCTGTTCAATTTCTCATTAATGCAATTATCCAATCAACCAATCACATGGCAGTTGCTTCAATGCATTTATGTGGTGTGGTCCGGGTCAAAACAATCTCCTGAACTCCAAACTGAATGTCAGAAGGGGAAAGAAAGGTGATTTAAGCAATTTTGAGCGTGGCATGGTTGTTGGTGCCAGACGGGCTGGTCTGAGTATTTCACAATCTGCTCAGTTACTGGGATTTTCACACACAACCATTTCTAGGGTTTACAAAGAATGGTGTGAAAAGGGAAAAACATCCAGTATGCGGCAGTCCTGTGGGCGAAAATGCCTTTTTGATGCTAGAGGTCAGAGGAGAATGGGCCGACTGATTCAAGCTGATAGAAGAGCAACTTTGACTGAAATAACCACTCGTTACAACCGATTTATGCAGCAAAGCATTTGTGAAGCCACAACACACACAACCTTCAGGCAGATGGGCTACAACATCAGAAGACCTCACCGGGTACCACTCATCTCCACTACAAATAGGAAAAAGAGGCTACGATTTGCACAAGCTCCCCAAAATTGGACAGTTGAAGACTGTAAAAATGTTGCCTGCTCTGATGAGTCTCGATTTCTGTTGAGACATTCAGATGGTAGAGTCAGAATTTGGCGTAAACAGAAGGAGAACATGGATCCATCATGCCTTGTTACCACTGTGCAGGCTGGTGGTGGTGGTGTAATGGTGTGGGGGATGTTTTATTGGCACACTTTAGGCCCCTTAGTGCATATTGGGCATCGTTTAAATGCCACGGGCTACCTGAGCATTGTTTCTGACCATGTCCATCCCTTTATGACCACCATGTTCCCATCCTCTAATGGCTACTTCCAGCAGGATAATGCACCATGTCACAAGGCGCAAATCATTTCAAATTGGTTTCTTGAACATGACAATGAGTTCACTGTACTAAAATGGCCCCCAGAATCACCAGATCTCAACCCAATAGAGCATCTTTGGGATGTGGTGGAACGGGAGCTTTGTGCCCGGATGTGCAGCCCACAAATCTCCATCAACTGCAAGATGCTATCCTATCAATATGGGCCAACATTTCTAAAGAATGCTTTCAGCACCTTGTTGAATCATTGCCACGTAGAATTAAGGCATTCTGAAGGCGAAAGAGGGTCAAACACAGTATTAGTATGGTGTTCCTAATAATCCTTTAGGTGAGTGTATTTTGAATTATATTAACACCCACACCTGCGGACAATATCATTCTGTTTATTCTAAGCACATGGTTGTCTGCCGCTCATGACAGCAGGATGGATTCTAATTGGCTGTCAATGTTTTTATGTTCATCCGCTAGATAAAATCATTCTGAAAATGATTTAAAAGATATCATATCTCTGTGCCTATTATATCTGTGGTGTGAACTCTGCTATTCTTTAATAATGAACGATTTTTAGAACTTGTTATATCGTCCTTGATGTGAACGGGCCTTAAAGGAGAAATTTTACAAAATGTAAAAATTGATAAATTACAAAAAGAAAAGCATGCCATATACGACTTGTGTGCTATATTGCAATGACACTTGAGAATCCGACATGCTGCTTCAAACTGCTTCACTTGAAAGTTAGACTGGAACATTAAATAGGTTACAAATGACATTCCTGAGAAAGTACAGTAAAAAAAAAAAAAGAGGATGTGGATGTGCTCATGAATATGGAGAACAAGATGTGACCCCTCTCCAGTGGCTACAGCCATTACTCACAGCCCTGTTCTCTGTGGACAGCGACAGGTTCAGGCGCTCTGGGAGTTTTTGGCAATGCTGCAGTGACCCATTCCTACACAGAAACATCCGATTTGTGTTAAGAGATTTATATAAGACCCCTGCAAAAGAAAAAAAGCACACGTTGCACATTTTCCATACTGGTCCTATAGGTTCATGGTTTACATTTGAACAATTACCCACCTGAATAGTGACTGTTTATTCCTATTTACATAAAAATAAGATACAAAGAATTGAATATAAATACATGTAAATTGCTTATATGTTCTTATGTTTATATACACAAGAATGTACAGTTTTAATGCAAGTTTTAGGGAATGGATGAATAAATATTTATTATAAAACAAATATATTTATATATGAATAATTTGATAAAAGTAATACACCGTAACTGTGTTATTTAGCCTATGTATAATATTTATTTGTGCAAAAAAATATTAGTTTGTTTTTTTAGATGTGATAACCCTTGTATCCTGTCGTTTTGCAGAAGAGGTGAATGAGGGACAGAGATAAATACAATCCACCTCTGCTAGTGAGCAAGGTACAGAAAAACAACAGACAGTTCGAGACAAATGTGTGGGAACAGCATGTCCAGACTGTCATCCTCACACACTTTGGCATTTTCCTATAAATGCCATTAATGAGCCTATCGCTGTGACTTTTTGTGTAGGTGACAGGCAGCAATCTGTCCTGATGACTTATGCATGGTTCTATTTGCTTCCAGCAAGACCAGGTACGTATCCCTAATTAATTTTTTACCTGCTCGGAGAGATGGATGCAGAAGATATCACCTTTCCAGCTACAGAAGACCGAAATAGCCATCTAATTTGCGACACCATGTGGGAAGCTTGGGCGATTTTCTGTGAGTCAGAGGATGGTGAAACATAAGGGAAAGAACATGGCAAAAATAGTTGGAAACTTTTCTTAGACTAGGCATAGAATGGTTTTGCGTTAATGTTATGCCAAAAAATAAGCGAGTGACATAAGGACCTTGCCATTGCGTATTTGGGAAATGGTTTAATCGATCATCTCCAAAATAAGCCAAGGAAAGTTCCTTACAGGCTCCTACGTCCCTAGTGAGTTAATTAGAAAGTCATGAAGACAAATCTAATGAGATAGGCCTTCAAAATATTGACTTCCACAATGCCCATGGCTCTTTAAGCGAACAACTTCTAGTGCTCTCCTCTTTTGCGACAGCTTAATGACACCCGCAGGGTTGAGCCTCTTTCCCGTGTCGCTCATTTGACCAGCCGAGCTGATACAGGAACAATACGACAGTATAGCGCCCTTTTCTGTGTGCCTCAGGCCTTTCACACTGACTGCATTGCGCTGTCTGTCCAAATTAAAATCTCAATTCATCATGTTCCTGACTCGCTTACTATCTCAAAAATGACTGTAACTCCTGCCAGTCCCACAGTGTGAACTCAGGAGCAAACTCAAGCGATCTGCGGGGAATATGTTGGGCAATAACAGACTGACGAAACAGTTGTGGATACCTTGTGGTCAAAAATATGTTAAATCTAGTCAGATTTAGTTCATTTGTTACTATTTATAAATAGAATTGACTCTTTACTGACAACTGTTCATTTTTTATAGCTGTCAACCTTGAAGCATTTCAGTAGGCTACTGGAACAAAACAAAAACAAAAAACACCTGTGTTGGGACAAAACGTTCCGGTCCCTTTAAAAGTCACCCTACTTGCTGGACTTGAATAGAGCCTTTAAAATATACAGTTTACAAAAACAAAAAATGTTTTGTTTATCAGACCGACAGCTGAAATGTATGGAAGCTTGTTTCCGCCACAGAATAAAAAAATAAAAAGCTATAGGCTAATTCTGACTTTATATCTCACAATTCTGACTTTATATCTCACAATTCTGACTTTATATCTCACAATTCTGACTTTATATCTCACAATTCTGACTTTATATCTCACAATTCTGACTTTATATCTCACAAATCTGACTTTATATCTCACAATTCTGACTGAAAAGTCTGAACACCTAAAAGATAATAGCATCTGTCCTCAAGTTATGAGCTCTGAACAACCTCAAAACTCTGCTATTATTTTATCTCATCACTTTTTATAAGGGGGTATTTTGAGGAGTTTTAGAATTTATAGGTGAAAAAAACATTTTCTTTCCTAAGGGAGTTCTTCAAAGGGAAACCTTTTCACTGAGCACAGGAACAAAATTTTGAGGCAGAACTGGAGTGTATCTTTGAGGGAAAAAAGCTTGTTTTGTCAGCCTTGGTAACTTCAACAGACAAGCGTACATCAAAGACAGCAAATGCTCAATTACTGAGGAAACACTGAGAGATACAAGCATTATAGGAGAGCAGGGCACAACATAATGCTTTTTGACTTACTCAGTTTGTGTAAATCCACTTGGGGTGAGTATTTATTTTCCCCCACATTAATTTCACACGCCTAGTACAATTATGTGGTTTTCTTTCATTAATACAGGGGATACTTTTTTCTTGATTTACCCCGAAAGAATGGAAATGAAATGTGACAACACGTCCATAGGTGGGGTGCATTGTAACATGTGAGGGGGCACATTGTAACATGAGCAAATGACAGCTTAAAATGTTATCTGATCTAATCAAATAACATATACAAGACAAACTTAAATATTTCACACACAAAAAAAAAAATTAAACCTTTTTTAATAAAATAATGGCATTTTTTAATCATTATAGACCATTGTTAAAAAAATATAATAATAATGAATAATTTCTACAAAAAACATTTACTCTGAGTCATTATTTACCCTTTTCTCATGGTTTCTCAAAATAATTAATAAAAGTATAGAATATTATAGCATAGTTCTAATAGGGGCTCTTGTACCGCAGTGTTAAACACACTCCATCTGCACAATTAACCCAGGTTCATGTCTTCTGCTGTTAGATCAGCATTAAAGAACAATCTCAACTTTTAAATGACACATATAAGATTAAAATATTTTTAGATTTGTCTTATTTTAAATAAACACAAAAAACAGATATGAAAAATAAACTTAAGAAATGTACTTTTGCTATGGTTGAATAATGTTGTGAGACATCTTCTTTAGGCTGGAATACACAAGTTTTAAAATCTGATCAGATCAGCATATGCTGGAATACTTTCTAAATGGTTACAGAAAACTGGGCATCTGTCATGCCTGCATTTCCCTTCATCCTCCCTGGCACCACCACGCACGCCTGGATCTTATAGCCCTCATCACCAGCACAAACGCATGGTTTATTTTTGTGGGGACTATCCATAGAAGAAATGATTTTTATATTGTACAAACTGTATATTCTATCCCCTTACACTAACCCTATCCCTAACCCTACCCCTGTCCAACAAAACTCATTTTACTTTAAAAATTTAAAAAAAATTATTAAATATATATAATATATTATATATATTTCTGTATGATTTATAAGAAGGTTTCCCCATGGAACCTTCATGACACGAGTCCCAATGAGCCCCAAGTCCCCATCAAGATTCTACAAACCCGATTCCCAAAAAGTGACACCGTACAAATTGTGAATTAAAAAAAAATGCAATAAATTATAAATCTCATAAACTTATATTTTTATTCACAAAAGAATATAGGTAACAAATCAATTGTTGAAAGTGAGACATTTTGAAATGTCATGCCAAATATTGTCTGATCTGCACATTCCAAAAAAGTTGGGACAGGTAGCAATAAGAGGCCGGAAAAGTTAAATGTACATATAAGGAACAGCTGGAGGACCAACTGCAACTTATTAGGTCAATTGGCAACATGATTGGGTATAAAAAGAGCCTCTCAGAGTGGCAGTGTCTCTCAGAAGTTAAGATGGGCAGAGGATCACCAATTCCTCCAATGCTGCGGCGAAAAATAGTGGAGCAATATCAGAAAGGATTTTCTCAGAGAAAAATTGCAAAGAGTTTGAAGTTATCATCATCTACAGTACATAATATCATCAAAAGATTCAGAGAATCTGGAACAATGTCTGTGCGTAAGGGTCAAGGCCGGAAAACCATACTGGATACCTGTGATCTGCAGGCCCTTAGACGGCACTGCATCACATACAGGAATGCTACTCTAATGGAAATCACAACCACCAGAAAACATTCTCGTTGAACACAATCCACCGTGCCATTCGCCGTTGCCGGTGAAAAAAGATGCCATATTTAAACATAATCCAGAAGTGCAGGCATTTTCTCTGGGCCAAGGCAAATTTAAAATGGACTATGGCAAAGTGGAAAACTGTTCTGTGGTCAGACAAATAAAAATGTGAAGTTCTATTTGGAAAACTGGGGAGCCATGTCATCCGGACTAAAGAGGACAAGGACAACCCAAGTTGTTATCAGCGCTCGGTTCAGAAGCCTGTATCTCTGGCAGCTTACACCTCTGGAAAGGCACCATCAAGGCTGAAAGGTATTTCCTAGTTCTAGCACAACATATGCTCCCATCCAGACATCGTCTCTTTCAGGAAAGACATTGCATTTTACAACATGACAATGCCAGACCACATATTGTATCAATTACAACATCATGGCTGCGTAGAAGAAGGACCCGGGTACTGAAATAGCCAGCCTGCATTCCAGATCTTTTACAGATAGAAAACATTTGGCGCATCATAAAGAGGAAAATGCAACAAAGAAGACCTAAGACAGTTGAGCAACTAGAAACCTGTATTAGACAAGAATGGAACAGCATTCCTATTCCTAAACTTAAGCAACTTGTACTTGAGATGGGTGATTCAATGAAAATTAAAATCAACTTACTTTTCCCTTAAAATTTTCTCAGTTTAACCATTTGATATGAAATTTATGTAGTATTCTGAATAAAATGTTGAAAAGTGAAACTACCACATCATTGCACTGTGTTTTTATTTACAATTTGTACAGTGTCCTAAACATTTTTACATCGGATTTGTACACACATGCACTCCTTCAGTCATTGTCTAACTTTGTCTAACTTTGTCTAATGGTACAAACTATAGACTACTTGCTTTATGTTGCTAGCTACTGCAGTTACATCATCCAAATTATCTTTATAATCTTTATAATCTTTATCGTTTTCCAATCATCCCTCATCTCAATGTTGATCCCTGTGTGTGTGTTTTATCCAACAATTCTGTAAGATGAAGACTCTAAGTTAACAATACAAGTCTACCTCATCTGCTAACAATCTCAAGTATCATCGCTTGTTCACACATTGTGTTTTGTCATATCAGTCAATATTTCATAATTAATGATAACTTCAATGTTCCACCAAATTCTGTGATTACCAAATTATGTGACAGCAGATGACACTGTTAATATTAATTTATAGTTTATCAAACTGTTCTCTAAAAGCAATATCACGTGCACTTTGCTGGTGAGACTCTCAGATAAGCAGCCATAGATAATGGCTCTCAGTTAGGTAGGACCGAAATCCAGTTTTGGATTTTAGTTCCTCTTATGCTGATTTGCATGAGGAATCTCCAGCAGAACAAAAGAGATGGATGAACAGATAGTTGTCTTAGATGGATATATTTGTTGAAACAAAAGCAATAACTGTTGTTGAATCATTTGGCCAACCGATTGGCTTAAAGGCCCACTGAAGTGCCTTAAAGGGATCCCATGGTGTTGAGACTTGTATGGCTTAATATAACATAAATGATGTCTCTTACTGAATTATGTGGTAGAAAACCCATGAAAGATCTACGTTATTTAAAAAATCGATTTTATATTTGGACCATGGGCGGCGCCATTTTGTTTGCGTTCTAGGTTGATGACGTAGAGTGGTTGAACTCCTCAATCAGCTGGCGTTACCCGTAGCTATTTTTACCACAACGCAACTCGAAAATTGTTTCAGAGTTAAACAAAACAAATGAATTGCTTTGTAATTGTACTTAAAACACACTCAAACATACATGTGCACACAAACTCACCTACACAAGTCACAAACAGATCGGCGGGCGCGCACACAAACACCTCTGACAGACTGCTCTGTCTCAATCGCATGCATCATCACCATAGACAGATCATCACCAAAACATCCTGCCTCTCTTCCTCACGTTACTTTATCCCATCGTCCTACCTAGATATTTCCCTCTGCTGGTCACATTAGGCATTATAGTTAATCTACTATCAACAGTCTATCTAGGGAACAGGATGTGTTGAACAGGATATCAACACGTGTGCGCGTGTGTGTGTGTTCGCGCCGATCTGTTGGGGTGTGTGTGTGTGTTCGCGCCGATCTGTTGGGGTGTGTGTGTGTGTGTGTGTGTTCGCGCCGATCTGTTGGGGTGTGTGTGAGTCTGTGTGAGAGAGAGAGTTTGTGTGCACATGTATGTTTGAGTGCGTGAAGTCGGACAGCTGTTTGTAAATCGGCTTTACACTCGTTATTGCGGTGGAACGTGAGACTGAATGACTGCACTCGAACATGTCCACTATGGTGTCGGACAACACTACAAATGTCCGTCCCTTCAAATAATGCCCTATTTAAGGGTATAGGGTCGATTTCAGATTCAGCCCCTGTCGTGGAGACTGAGCAACCCAACATCTCGATTGAGACAGAGCCTGTCGTGTGCGCGCCCGCCGATCTGTTTGTGACTTGTGTAGGTGAGTTTGTGTGCACATGTATGTTTGAGTGTGTTTTAAGTATAATTACAAAGGAATTCATTGGTTTTGTTTAACTCTGAAACAATTTTCGAGTTGCGTTGTGGTAAAAATAGCTACGGGTAATGCCAGCTGATTGAGGAGTTCAACCACTCTACGTCATCAACCTAGAACGCAAACAAAATGGCGCCGCCCATGGTCCAAATATAAAATCGATTTTTAAAATAACGTAGATCTTTCATGGGTTTTCTACCACATAATTCAGTAAGAGACATCATTTATGTTATATTAAGCCATACAAGTCTCAACACCAGGGGATCCCTTTAAAACGTGCCGCATTATTCAATGTGTTGACCTGATTTCCCCTGAAACGATTCCAGCTGTTAGCAGCTCCTCCTCTTTTTTTAAAACCGCCGATAACGTTTCGTTAATATCCAGTTTGACTGGAGCTGAATGGCTTAAAGACCCACTGAAGTGCCTTGAAACTCGCAGCATTATTTAATATGTTGATGTAATTTACACTGAAACATGAAGACAGGGTGGGACATATCGAACGGCTCCTCCCCAGTTTATGTCACTGGACTCTTTAGCAACTTGTTTCATTGGTTAAACAATATGGACAAAGTGACTTGTAATAGGCTACTGTGTAATGTAACTCATTCAATAGTAATTTCTTGTTTAATGAACTGATACTGCCGATCATCTCAGAGATATCATGGCTCTCACTCAAGTTGGTACCGGAGGGCATTTGAACCTGAGTTCCTCTTATCATGATTCACATGAGGAAAATCCAGCTGATCGGATAAGACAGATAAACAGATAATTGTCTTTGAAAGAAACGAGGGAATAACTGACTTCATTTATTATGCAAATCAAACTCCATCTGAAGAGACATCTCAGAGACACTAATGCATTTTTTTGCTGTGGTATTAATTATCTGTTTTAGACATCATGTTGATGGCTTCAGAGTCTCAGGGATCCACATGCAGTTTTTTCATTCTTGGCTCTTCGAGTCAAACTGATGCGTCATGATGCTTCCAGCAGAAAAAGATAAAAATTAGACTAATTCTTCAGAGAATTGGAAATACAAGTCAAAAAATTGTTTCTACCTTGGGTGAAGTAAAGATCAACGTAATAAAACTGTTCATCTCTCCTTTACAGAGACAAGACTAGTGTCAAAAATGTTATTGGGCCGTGTCTCTACTCGAGGGTAAGCCTCATTCTTAGTTTATCAGGACTGAGCAGCCAGTTGAGATGGACAAGGACATTTCTCATTTCTGACACCAGTAGACGCTCCACACCGCTGCACTTTCTCTTCTCAGCGACCTCGGGTCACTCACCACACAGACGGAGAAAAGCTGTTCAAAAACAGCCTCAAAGTCACAGAAATCTCGAAGTCATCATTTGTGTCGCGTGTGTGAGGATGTGTAAGCGAGTGTCAGCACTGATATGATCTTGACTGATCTGGATAATATTTCTCTCATCAGTGATGTGAGGCAGAGCAGGTCATTCGGTGTCCGTCTGCACATCTTGTTTTATTTCGTATACGACGATGTGTCATGGGACATTTCTTACGTTTATCTTAATGAAATATCGATTGCTGTTGTCACATGGATATTAAAAACTATATCTGTGTCATAACTCAGTCTGAGAAATGAGGGATGAAAGTTTCCCCTTCATAAAGTGACGCCTTTAAGAACAGTTTAAGTCGGAGGTCTTCTAACCTGCTCCTGGGGACCCACTGTCCTGAAAAGTTTAGCTTTAACCCTAATCAAAAAACAGCTGAAGCTTATTAGGAAGCATTTTTTTAAAATACACAGGCAGGTATGCTGAAGCAGGTTGGTAATAAACTTTTCAGGACAGTGGGTCCCCAGGAGCAGGAGAAGACCTCTGACTTAAACTGTTCTTAAAGGCGTCAATGTAATAAAGCAGGGTTAAAGGAGTAGGGGGATATAAAATACAGTTTGTGTGTGTGTGTGTGTGTGTGTGTGTGTGTGTGTGTGTGTGTGTGTGTGTGTGTGTGTGTGTGTGTGTGTGTGTGTGTGTGTGTGTGTGTGTGTGTGTGTGTGTGTGTGTGTGTGTATCTGTCACTGTCAGAGCACAGGTAAACTGTCATGTGGTTACTGAAGTGTTTCTTTCCTGCAAATGATGCTCCTTCAATACAGACATTTTTCCCCCAAGGAAACAGTATGTACTGTGTGTGACTGTGTGTTTATGTCTCTGCTTGTCTTCTTGTCATCTTAACTAAAGTTAAAGCACCTTGGATTTCAGTTAAGGGTCACATCAGCTTCAGGGGGAATGAGAATGAAGTGTGTCTTGAGTTCTGATACGATCCATGAATGAATAAAAACGATAAGATCAGACTTTATCTGTAGCTAATTATGGTTCCTTCACTGACCCCGCACCACCCTGATTCTCTCCATACTGCCATCATACTGAACATAATGGACCATTTTTCTACAAATATGCTTCAAAAGGAGGGATTTTCAAGCCTTCAAATGAGTAAATGTCCTTAAATAAAGGCCTAAATGTGGCTGGGCAGCAGCGTGTGCTGTGAGTAAATGGTGCGTAAATGTCAGTGTAAAAGGGGTTGGAGTGCTGGGGAGGAATATGGGCAGCTTCATGTTGAGATTGATCATTTTAAAGCTGTATTTTATTAAAAGAGGGCCAGATAATTGAATGTCCCATGAAGAAAGTACAGGAAGAGCCATCATAACAGATGTTTTGCTGATGATGCCTGTTTAGTGTTAACAGTGTTGGGGAGTAACTAGTTGCATGTAATTAGATTATGTAATTTAATTACAAAATAAATGTAACTGTAATCAGTTACATTTACTGTTTTAATGAAATTTCAGTTACTTATGAAAAGGTTAACGATTATAAAGGGGGTTAAGTTTAAATATATTCTGTAAAGAGCTAGGATATGTTGAAATTTTTGCTGTTTTTGATGTGCACGATGGCTGTTTATTAAAGCAGAAAAGCTATGATATTCTGGTGATTTTGATTGGTTCTCATTTGAATTTGCAGAGCAACACGTCTGACAATTATATCAATCCCCTCCGCCGCTGAAAGCTTTAGGTTTCAACATGCGAGTGATAAAAAAGCGGTTCAATGCTGGAAATTATAATCGAAAGTAATCAAATATAATCAGTTATATTACTTTAATAAATTAATTGACATAGTTACACTACTTATTACATTTTAAATAGGGTAACTTGTAATCTGTAACCTATTATATTTCCAAAGTAACCTTGGGTGTCAATGTGAAAACTTTAACTGAGCAGGTCCAGCAACAGTGCTCCAAAACAACTTGGGGCTATAATAGGTTTATCTAGACCTCTATGACAAATACTGCATAATCACTGAGAATGTTTAATACTAATAATAATAATAATAATAATAGATTTTATTTATAATGCACTTTTCATTCCGAAGAATCTCAAAGTGCAACAAGGGGGGGGGGGGGGGGGGGGGGATAACAACAAAAAATGAATAACAAGTAAAAATATAGAATACTACAAACAATCAACCAACACAGAAAACAGAACAGAAACAGAGCTGATGGTGAACAGAAACAGAGCTGATGGTGAACAGAAACAGAGCTGATGGTGGACAGAAAACAGCTGATGGTGGAAGTCTCTGTTAGCTCCGCAGCACACTGTGGTCCACTCCATGTTTCAGATTTCTCCCAGCGGCAGTGTCCCGATGACATCGCCGAGGCACGACAGCTGAAGACCAGATGATGGGTCTTCTTCATGATGATTCAAACGATGGGGATCGCTGCAGCACCATGCAAGAGGCAGAACATTCCTCCGGGCACTTCTGTGGACACACCGGGGCCGGCGCAGATGTCGCTCCACGGTCGCAATGCAGGACGGAACAGCGGCGCAGCCGAGAAGCAGAACATCCCAACATCATGCCGGACGCCGCCGACGAGAGCCCGGATGACGCTAGCCCGGTGCAAACTTCAGCCACCATGCAGCTTAAGCCCAAGGGAGACCACCAGTGAGCACCCGCGGCAAGAAACATCAAATGTCCTCCAAACCAGAAACCAACCGCAGCAATTCAAACGTAAACATTAGAGAAGCGGTTGAAAACGGCGAAACGACGAACAACGACCTCTCAGTGGCTGCCAGCAATCAGCAACAGTCCCAATTGTAGCTCTGACTGTTAGACTAGTCACAAACATAAGGAAATAAAATAAAATGTAAATCTAATAGTACATTAACATGATTTGTTGTGGGTGGAGAAGCGGCGAACAGACAACGCCAGCGTCCTCTCCCCCACGTTGCCTAGCCTAGAATCAATATATAAAATAAATAAGATAAATATAGGCCTGGTTTCAGACAGGATTAGGCCTTTGCTCAATCGGGACATTTAAATAGCTAAATAGACTAAAACAGTAGTGTAATTTAATGTTGAGATATCTGCATATGGGACAGCCATCCAGGAGAGCATGTGATGCTGATGGACGCAATCTGTCTGCAGACTCATCCATCTGAGCCATATGAGTTGAGCCAGTGTTTTTGTTCCACAACTGTAGTTGGTAGGCTAATTCTGACCTTTTATCTTACAATTATTTACTCTTTCTTATCTTATATCTCTTATATCTTATACTCTTCCTTATCAAATATCTTACAAACTGTAACTCAGTATTGTGAGAACAAAGTGAGAATTGTGGGATAAACAGTCACAAGTACCTTTTTGAATTGCAAGTTCATATTGGACAGTTCTGAATATTTCTCACAAAAAAATGATTATAATAATTAAAAAAGAGAGAGCGAAAAGATTAAACCCTTACCATTTCTCAGTGAAATTATGTTAGCTCTACTGTAGTAGTTAAAGCACAGTAATTACATCACTTACCATGCTTTTTTTTACCACAGTAACTGAGTTTCAACCCTATATGTGCAAAAGGTACAGTAAACTCTAAGTAAAAGTACAGCTTTATCACAGCAGTTACCATTGTACTGTGGTATTTATCCAAAAATTGTAATGTAATTCAATATTTTTTTTTCTGTGCTGCAGTACTCCTCCAGCTACAATATCTACAACGTTTAATCCAAATGCTCTTTTAGGGCCATTCTCTTCTTCAATATGACATCTTGTCAAAACTCATCAGTTTTTGACCACTTATGTCAGGAAGCTGCGGTTATTACAGGGAAACTTGAATTCAAAGCTGACAGTGCTGTACTTGATTTTTTTTTAAAGCTGAGTTTGAATAATCTAATCACTTTTTTTCCATCAAATTAATTGGCTCTCTGTTTTTATCCGTTAATAGATTTCCAAGTCCTTGCTTTCAATACCCCCCCCCCCCCCCCAAAAAATACAAAGAACATTGTAACATTTCACTTTTTTATAACAAAGCTCAATAAATTTATAATAACCAAGGGGGTAATCTAGCGCTCGGAAAGCGTTCCACCCATAGGGGCGGCCATTGCTAACCAAGCCATCACCTGCTGTTAGCATCCCATTGACTCCCATTCATTTTTGAGTCACTTTGACAGTGAATAACTTTACATCTGAGGCGTTTAAAGACTCCATTTGTCCATTGTTTATTTCTTAAGAAACACGACAATGCATAAAAGGCTCCATTACCTTGTATCTTACACTATCGTCCCGCAGAAGCTGTTTTTGTAAAAATAGGCTAACTTTTACTGTCTATGAGACAGTCGGGGGGACGTGGAGACATAAAGTCTGATAAAGTCAAGGGAGAAGAATGGGGAGAAGCCCATTGTGAGCCAAAAGCAACGGGAGAAAATATTTAAACAACGTGATTCAGATTTCACTTTCCACAACTACTAGAAGACCTACAGCTGTCAGACAGGAGGCTCACGTCACATCTACGTCCTCAAGCTCAGTCTGACCCTGCGCAGTACACTCAGGAATGTACTGTCAGCCATCAGGAAGTGAGTGCTCCTTTACTGACCTCACTTTCCGCCGTTGAAGTCAATGGGATAGCTCTGTCCATTTCTTTTACTGTCTATGATAATAACAATCCAATAAAAAATGATATGTTGAGTATGTTGCAAACTTTAAAAATTTCTCAGTTGAATGAATCAGTTTTCCCTTTTCTTCTCCCTCTGTTTTGTTGGGCATTCTTGCTTTTGAGCATCTGGTTCTCTGGTTCTGTTCTCCTCCAGCATCCACAAAGAGTTCTTTAACGGTCCAGAGTGGAGCGCAGCATCACGAAACGCCTGATGTCCAAGTTACACTCATCCTCTGTGCCCATACACTCCTGCTCAGCTTATGTGAATAATGAAAAATAATTGTTAACATTTATCCTGATAGCACAATGCAATGAACAAAGAGTCTCCCAGAGAGGTGTGATGTGATTGACCACCTGTGTAGTGTAACCAGGGATGCTGCTCAATGTCCTGTAAGCTGGGACGGTCATCTGCTGCCGCTCTAAGACACTGTCTAATCAGCTGACGGCAATTTGTTTCATAGAACACAGTACTTGATTCAATAACACAGCATCAACTTCTCGCTTTGGCAACGATTTCTATCTCCCCTTTGTGAACAACTGAATGTTTGCTATCTCTCACCTGCAGACAGGTGACTAGGGAAGCGCAGTGCGCGAAGCCTCCGTGCACTTCTAAAAGGTGGGAACTGTGCTGTGGGAACGAAACCATTCAGGAGGAGTGCCTGAAGAAGAGAGAAATCAGCTGAAAAGGTTCCAGTCCAAAACAGAGACCCCTATCGTAAATATATGAAGAACATCAACCTGCAAACGATTTGTACTCTGAGTCCTTCAGTAGGTGTCCACAGCCAAAGTCCAGCAGCTTGATCTCGTGTGAATCAGTGCAAAAACTCTTAGAAGAAAAGGTTCTATCGGCGCTACATATTTGCAAAATAGTAGGTTTTGTGACTTGACTTCCCGGTGGAAAACTGTCACATGCCTGTCCTGTCTTGTGTGCACATGTGGGTTTTGTCAGTATGGCCTTTGTGCTTCTGTCATTGTCTGATCCCTCCCCCTTGTTATCTAATTAGTGTTGATTTCTCCCACCTGTTCCCTCTTGATTTCTTCCCCTTATAAGCTCCTTGTGTTTGTCAGTCTGTGTTGGATCCTTGTGTAATGTCTGCGTCTCCCGTTCCCCCAGTGACTTCTGTTGGTATGTTTTGAGTTTTAGTTTATGTTCTATTATGTGTTTTGCCCCCTCGTGTGTGTTTGTTTTGTATTTATGTTTTATTTGTTATAAATAAATATATCCTTTTCTGCACTTGAGTCCTCGCACCATTTCCTTTGTCTGTGACGGGACAGAAGGATCCAATCCTACAATGAGGACTCAGCAGAGAAGTTCTCTCTCGGTGCCAGTTCCGGGGGTCCCGAGTCCGGGAATCCCGAGTCCGGACATGGCCTGGAGGGCCGTAATGGGAGGGTTTGTGGTGGCAGTCCTGCATGCTTGGGAAAAGCACAGGGTGTCATCCACCACTCCGGTGGTCCCAGTTCCGGTGGATCGTGCTCCGGTGGTCCCTGTGCCGGTGGATCGTGTTCCGGTGGTCCCTGTGCCGGTGGATCGTGTTCCGGTGGTCCCTGTGCCGGTGGATCGTGCTCCGGTGGTCCCTGTGCCGGTGGATCGTGTTCCGGTGGTCCCTGTGCCGGTGGATCGTGCTCCAGTGGTCCCTGTGCCGGTGGATCGTGTTCCGGTGGTCCCTGTGCCGGTGGATCGTGTTCCGGTGGTCCCTGTGCCGGTGGATCGTGTTCCGGTGGTCCCTGTGCCGGTGGACTCCGTTCCGGTGGTCCCGAGTCCGGAAACGGCCTGGAGGGCTGTGATGGGATGCTTTGTGGTGGCAGTCCTGCATGCGTGGAAGGAGCACAGGGCTTTATCCGAAGCCCCGGAGGCAGTTCCGGTGGTCCCAGTTCCGGTGGATCGTGTGCCGGTGGTCTCAGTTCCGGTGGATCGTGTTCCGGTGGTCCCTGTGCCGGTGGATCGTGTTCCGGTGGTCCCTGTGCCGGTGGATCGTGTTCCGGTGGTCCCAGTTCCGGTAGATCATGTTCCGGTGGTCCCAATGCCAGCAGATCGTATTCCGGTGGTCCCAGTGCCGGTGGATACTGCTGGACTGGAGAAGTTTCCCCAACGCCCTGCCTGCGCCGCTGAGGCGCCCTGCTCTCCCTGCGCCGCTGAGGCGTCCTGCTCTCCGTGCGCCGCTGAGGCGTCCTGCTCTCCGTGCGCCGCTGAGGCGTCCTGCTCTCCGTGCGCCGCTGAGGCGTCCTGCTCTCCGTGCGCCGCTGAGGCGTCCTGCTCTCCGTGCGCCGCTGAGGCGTCCTGCTCTCCGTGCGCCGCTGAGGTGTCCTGCTCTCCGTGCGCCGCTGAGGCGTCCTGCTCTCCGTGCGCCGCTGAGGCGTCCTGCTCTCCGTGCGCCGCTGAGGCGTCCTGCTCTCACCGCTCCTCCCTGGCGCCCCCTGCACTCACCGCGCCACCCAGGAGTCCTGCTCTCACTGCGCCACCCTGGCCGCCTGAACTCTGCGGGCCGCCTGAACTCGGTGGGCCTCCCGACCTCGGCGGGCCGTCCTGGCCATTCGAACTTTGTGTGCCACCGTGGCCTCTTGAACTTTTTGTTATTGTCCCTCCCTTGTTTACCCCTCCCTTGTCTGTTTCTTCCTGGTCTGTCCCTCCCGTGCCCCCCTGGTCAGTCCCTCCCGTGCCCCCCTGGTATGTCCCTCCCGTGCCCCCCCGGTCAGTCCCTCCCGTGCCCCCCTGGTCAGTCCCTCCCGTGCCCCCCTGGTCTGTCCCTCCCGTGCCCCCCTGGTCTGTCCCTCCCGTGCCCCCCTGGTCTGTCCCTCCCGTCCCGCCCTGGTCTGTCCCGCCCGTCCCTAGTGGAGCGTCTGGTAGCCGCTCCTTAAGGAGGGGGTAATGTCACATGCCTGTCCTGTCTTGTGTGCACATGTGGGTTTTGTCAGTATGGCCTTTGTGCTTCTGTCATTGTCTGATCCCTCCCCCTTGTTATCTAATTAGTGTTGATTTCTCCCACCTGTTCCCTCTTGATTTCTTCCCCTTATAAGCTCCTTGTGTTTGTCAGTCTGTGTTGGATCCTTGTGTAATGTCTGCGTCTCCCGTTCCCCCAGTGACTTCTGTTGGTATGTTTTGAGTTTTAGTTTATGTTCTATTATGTGTTTTGCCCCCTCGTGGGTGTTTGTTTTGTATTTATGTTTTATTTGTTATAAATAAATATATCCTTTTCTGCACTTGAGTCCTCGCACCATTTCCTTTGTCTGTGACGTGACAAAAACTCCACAGCTCTCGCAGTGTTTGATAGCGTTGATGAGCTGCACCAGCACTTTTTTGGCCTGGCTTTCATTCAGACAGCCTTTCTCCTCACAGTATCCTTGCAGATCTTGGCATGGATCTGGGCTTTCCAGGATCATTATGTAGTGGCCAGAATCAAACCAAAGGTCAAACCAGCCCACAAGCTTCAGGACACTGTGTTTGATAGCAGGAGCTGAATTGACCCAGGTCATCATTGCCAACTCCAACGGTAGAAGACCCTGACCGTCATGCACTGGCAAAAGAGGATGTTCTTTAATTATCTTTAGAAGACCATTAGGACACCAAATAGCCACAACAGATTCAAGACTCAACTTACAACTTCTATCTCCTCATGCTCCTCATATTTAAAGAGACCTCAGTAAATAACACCTGCTAATTTTGACAAAAACCTCATGCTCTATATCTATGGGCTGTGCCACAGTATCATGATTAAGGGCTGTTGAATACTGGAAATCCATCAGAGCTGCAGGTACCAGCATACACAAAGCCAAATCCTCCTTGACCCAGTAATGGGTCCTTTATATAATCTTCTGCAACATGAGAAGAAAATGTGTTCAAGTGAAAACATGCTACTAAAATGGTAAAGAATGTTGAGAAACATTTGCAATGGCAAATCATGTTTTAAGATTAAGGCAGACCTTCACGAGAGCATTTGGCGGGTGTCTTGTATGAAGTGGTGGGATCTTCATCCTCCGAGCTCGGCCGCTTCCTCTTCCTTTGAGTCGACTCAGAAGGCAGGGGAGCGATACTGTCAGACACCTTTTGACTTCAGTGCTGGGTTGGTTTTGACAGTGGTTTCTGAATGTGGTCACCAAAGCTCAACCTCCCAAACTCTGGACCATCTATGATCTGAGTGAAAGCAGCACTGGATCCGCAGCAGCCTGAGGCTGTTAAGAATTGATTTCACAAAGTTTTAAATTTGTTCTTGTTATTTTTAGAATCATTATTATAACACAGGGCTGTTGAATGCTTGATTTTGATTGGCCCTGTTAAGATATAGCTCTAGATCTGTCCACCGCATTTCAGTTCCATATCATTTCGCCTAATTATTTCAAAGGTCCTTACAGCCTACAAGAGAAAATGAACCAAAACCCAGATAGACACGAGACAAATATGACAAAAAATTGACAAACATAAGGATAAAAAATTGACAATTTGCATGTTTTTCCAATGACTGAAATTGGATGAATGAGATTTTTACTAATGGAAAATGACACATTTTATTATGGAAAGCTTTCTTTCTCGCAAAAAGATGGAAACATACACGCGCACTGAAACATGCAACTAATGACATTCTTCAGTATAAGGTGGTAATGTCGCTGTTCTTAAAGCAGTTAAACTTACAACTTTACCATTATCACAGAGGCAGCTGTCGAACACTGTTAAGAGTCACACATACCCAATCCATATGTCCCTTTTTAAATATTTTTTTAAGAAAAGGCATGTGTTGCTTTTTTTTTTTACATATCTGAGGAGTACAATATACTTATTTATCAGAGAAATATAATGATAAAATTGGTTACCATGCACATATTTGTTCTAATAACATCATACCATACTGTAATTTATCAATAATAAACAAACTTATTAAAATAATTACCTTTTTTTATAATTGTATTTTAAAAAATGAAGACACTTCGTCTTTCACCAGTGTGAGCCATCAAAAATATTCTTCAAACATCATCTTCACAAGAAGAAATCCTTTACCTTCTTTAAAATAAAAACACATGAAATAAAACTCTCATTAGAAACTCCAAACTCCTTAAAGGTCCACACAAAGAAATATCCTCCAAACTATCCTCCCAAAATGCTACAAACTCCTTAGGGGGGGGGGGGGGGGGGGGGGGGTGAAACACTCAGTTTCAGTCAATCTCATGTCAATCTTGTGTACCTATAGAGTAGTATTGCATCCTTCATATCTCCGAAAAGTCTTTAGTTTTATTATATTTGTAAAAGAAATATGGGCTGTACCGAGTCTTTCCGGAAAAAAACGAGCGCCTGGAGGCGTATCGTGTGGGCGGAGCTAAAGAATGACAAGCGCGCAAAGCGGTGACGTCTTCAAGCGTGGAGAAACCCTTGCTATCGATCTCAGCTAATAGATATGATCCAGAATCTAATTCGGAGGCTGAAATAGAAACGGCAACAGCAGGACGTCCGTCTCTGTAGTATGTACTGTATTTAGTGGCCTGTCAACATTTGTGTCTTTACTCGCAGTTTATGACGACATGATTCGGTTTATGGACAATTGTATGCGACCAAACCTTAGTAGCAAGCAAAACGGTTTTGCACGTCAGACCAGTGTAACGTTATACATAGAACAGCAATGAAGTCCGTTAGCGGATTTGAATGACGAAGCACACGATCGTGTCGTTTACTGATGTTTACATACGCAACGATAAGCAACAGCACAGATATTTGAAGCAGTTTTACTCACCAGCTGCTTCCAAAGCAGGACTGAACCTTTATCACTGGGACGGCTCCGTCAAAAACACACTTCTTGGAGTGTGGAGATCCACTTTGCGATGCGACTGAAGAATTTCTGCGTTCAAATCGGTTCAAATGCAGCGCTGCCTTCCCGGAATGCTGTGCTGAAGCGTTGAAGTCACTTAATGTCAAAGTGGAGGAATGAAGTGGAGCACGGCGCGGACTATGACCGACATAAGTGTTCATGGGCGACTGGATCTGCACCTGAGAGAGTGTTTATGGGCGTGCAATTCCTTTGTCGCTCTAGTCACGCGCGCGCACCCTACCGGGAGAAGAGCCCGTACGGCCCATACAAGGACCTTCTGTTCTATTAACGTCAAGTAGACCCATACTCAAAAAAAACTCTCCGAAACTTGTGAGAAACCGGAAGGAGTATTTTTAACACAGAAATACTCCATCACTGTCCAACATTAGTTTTTGAAACTTTGTCTATGTTTAGGATGGGAATCCAAGTCTTTAACAGTGTAAAAAGCTCAGTATGCATGAAACAGCATTTCACCCTCCCCCCCCTTTAAAAACCCCTTTCTCCACATAAAAGCCTGTCTCCAAATGTCTCGCCGTCAACCAAACAATCGAGTTGAAGCTCATATTGCTGCTCTTCGAATTTTACTCACCCCCAAGCCATCATGTGTACGACTTTCAGACAAATACAATGAAAAAGGTTCTGGCTATCCAAGCATTATAATGGAAGTAGCCTAAATGGCAGTTCAAAATGTGAAGCTCAAAAAGTGCATCCATCCATTATAAAAGTAATACATGCTCCAGGGGGTTAATACAGGCCTTCTGAAGCAAAGCAACCTGTTTGTGTTAGAAAAATATCCATATTTAACACATTATAAAGTAAAATATCTAGCTTTGCCAGACTGCCCTCTGACCGTAGCTATACAATTTTTAAAGAAAGTGTAATGTCTCTCAAAGTTCAAAACGCTTATGCTACGTCCTAGTCATACATCGCACCAAGTTATGCTTTTTTCGCTAATTGAATACAGAAGGTGGTCTGACAGAAGCTAGATATTTTACTTTATAAAGTTTTAAATATAGATATTTTTCTTATGCAAATGCATCCCTTCTCTTCAAAAGGCCTTTTATTAACCCCTTGGAACCATATGGAGAACTACTTGGATTAGCCAGTACATCTTTTAATATAACTGATTGTATTTGTCTGAAAGAAGAAAGTGATATATACTGTACCTAAGATGGCTGTAGGGTGAGTTAATCATAATTTTCATTTTTGGGTGAACCCTTTAATGTTCGCTACTGCTATGTTTTGTTTTGAAATTATTTTAACCCAACACATATTACTAGCAAGGGTGATTCAATGCTAGTGTCAGCTTTCAAGTAATGTGACATAGATATTCCATCATTCTATTATATTCATATTGGTGGAATTAATAGAAGTAATAAATTGTGTTTCTTATAATGTATGTTCTCTGATTGCTGAATGATTTCATATAATTTTGTCTATTGTAGTACTTGCTTCCTGAGGATTTGATTATGATAGTAAAATCTGGTCGCCCAAGGAGGAGGTCCCATCATTTAACAAGTGTTGACAGAAGAGGTGTGTGCAATCATTTATCTAGCTTGTTAATTTGTTACCCTATTCTTTTCCAATGCTGTTTGTCATTATATGCATGCATATGGAGTAAGTTGGCCTTAAAAGTGTTGTCTTTGTCTCCCTCTGCAGGTAATTCTACATAATGAGCGGATGCTTGATGAGACCACAAACATGATGGCTGCACACTACAGTACTCTGTCCCTGGGTGACCATTTCTTCTTGCAAGATTCTGAAGTCTGCATATGATGGACATTTTACTATCCCATGAGGGATCCACAGGAGAGGGTTTGTGAATGGCAGTGACGCGGCACAACTGATGGCAACATGGTGAATGTAGTACGTCCAAATTACATTCATAATACACATAATACACATATAGAACATACTTTTTGGGGGGGGGGTCGTGAAGTAATTACTTATTCAAAATAAGTACCTACTCAAGAGAGTATGTGATTTTGGACACAAACCATCAGTCCCAGCGTCCTTCAGGCTGAAAATTCTGGGGTGCTTCTCATTTTTTATTTGAGCTTGTATAGATCTTTATTCAGGAGCAGCTTCTTAGCCAAACCTGCTTTGTACTGACCCTCATTTATAAAGCAGTCTGGTGAGAAATGCTTTGCAGTTCGCGCAAACATGAAAGCATTGACATTGATTGGGGGAATATTCCCAATGAAAACAAAACTCAGCCACTGCGTCTTCAGCGGTTCGGATTTAGGAAAATCAAAATGACTGCTGTGTTCATTATTACACCCAAGAACAGAACACCACAAACGCTTAGACGGCATTCTGCTCCAGCGTATCAACAATGGCGGACTATGATGATGAGAGCTCGCTCAGGGTGGGTCTGTGTTGAAACGCTGCTGTCAATCAACAATCATGGGAGGGGCGTCCGACCGTGTGACGTCACACGGTCAAACGGCTTGAACTGAGACAGTAGAAAACATATGAGTTTAAAAAAAAAACATGGATGAATTTTTATCATTATAGGATGGTTGTGTACAGGCACTGCCAACACACATTTCGATACAATCAACTTGTAAAAGTGCATGTACAATTACATGACCCCTTTATATGTCAATCAGGTGACATCTATTCAATGGCAACACATGGACTCACAGAAATTGATTATTTTCTTTAAAAACTGTTTTGTGTTTATCTAAGTCATATACCTGAGGGATAACATGAGGGTGAGTAAATTATGAATTTTAATTTCTGAGTGAACTGTCCCTTTAAGTGCTGATTACACTGAAAAAATAAACAAAAAACACTGAAGACCCAGAGGAAACTGTCAAACAGTGACAAATTACTAACAGACTTAGAAATAAAGTGCTGTTTATTATCAGAAAGATGGTTAAGATATAAAAGACAATGGGTTCTTTAAATGTTTATAAAAAAAGTATACTAAATTACAAAGTGTTTACACCTTTAAATGCAATAAAAAAAACACTATATTTCAAAAGATCATAAAATATGATATAAAGAATAAGAATTGGTATTATAAATATTTTACAACATTGTTTTTCACTGTAGAAATATTTAATATGAGCATCATGTGTTTGAATAGAAGATTAAATATTGTAAATGTAGTTTTACAATGTTCTAAGCTCCACTTTGCACAAAGCTTTGCACTCATAATGGATAGTGGTATATTTCGGCAGGTCTAAACATTATTTATGGATGTATTCAAACATGCAGTGCTGGCCACATCGTGACTTAGTATGACATGAAAATATGACATCAGTCAATACACAATATTTTAAAAGCAGACAAAGATAAATATGTAAACGGTTCTAAACACACACACACACACACACACACAAAAACTTTTCCTTTGGGATCCTCCATCTCTACAAATACATTACACATCAAACACTTTTACACAGCTCATTTATATTGAATAATGAGGTCACTAAAGTTAAAGCAGACCGGGGCTAGTTGTCACAGGAGCTCTACCTCAGTTCTGTAAGGGTTCGAGTCAGACATCTAGTTGCTATAATGCATTTTTGCTGGTTTTACTTTTTTTACTCATGGACACCTTTTTTTTGTGTGAATTCTTTTAAGTAAATATGAAAAGAAAGTATATTTTAACTGAAAGGTAACTCTTTTTCAAGCAAACTCTTTTCCTTAAAGAGCTTAAACTAACGTGTTTTGAACTTTTGCTAGGATGAATATCGTGGTACCTTATGATAGTCTATAGATAATATATATGATAGTTATGAACCTTGGAGATTTTTGACCTCCAAAATGCACAAAGTCAGAATATGTGCTTCATTGAGAACATTACAGACCAAAATCAGATATCACCCATATACAGATTTATTTATGCACATATTTCCTCGATTTCATCCTCATCATCTTCAACCTTTACATCGTTAACTATTCCCTCATCGATGCTCTCCAGACGGACCCTCTGGCTATCTGGGAAGAGCGAGCCACTCTGTGCGGGCTGAACCGATGAAATATTGTCAGTTAAAGACTCCATACCGAACAGCAGAAGTTTGGCATCGCTCTCAATGACTTTTGCCATACAGGACGCAAAGCTGTCAATCACCTGGTGTATCTCCGCCTTCACCAGGTGCTGAGACTCATCCTTACCTACTGGAAAACAAAGGAAATACAGAATTAGAAATAAGGAATGATTACATTATCAAATAACAACTGTAAGAGACATTCACGTGTAAACACAGATGCTTTTTGGGCCTTTTGTTTGATAGGAGCAATGAGAAATAGGACAGGAAAAGGTTTTTGCTTTAGGTTTAATGACCTCATTCCAGACCGGAAGTTACTTTTCAGATTTTGATTAAAGATTACTGTGACAAACAATGTTTTTATAAATAACTTGCACAGATTAATTGTTCACCCTAAGACAGGTAAAGTTTGGTAAAGTAAAGTAAAGGTAAAGTAAAAAAGGTCGATTGTGATTCCATGAAGACTTCAAGCAGAGAGGTTTAGATAAGGAGTTTGAGTGATTAATAATAAACATTTATCCTGATTAAAAAAAAAAAGATTTAATGTCATCTGTATAATATTTCTTCTGCAACAAAAATGTGGACTTTTTTTAATAAAGATCCGTTAGGCCATTCACTTTTAAAAGCATCATTCAAACAAACACAAGGAGAGTCTTTGCATGAAAGACCAATGACTGGCAGATTAACGTGCTGACTTTTCTCTCAAATACGGTAGGAAATTAAATGAAATGACAAGATGATTGACAGGCCACTTTACAGTGACTGTAACTATGAGACAAAGCGTCTGTTAAAAGACGCAATTTAATGACGTGATAGCATGTCCCCAAATTGGCTACACTCTCAAAAGTATCTACTTTTTCTTCACAAAAAGAGTACGTACTTTTAGGTCGTAGTATAAGTAGGCGAATTGGGATGCAGCATATGTATTTTCTGGCTGCGTCCGACATCGCATACTCTCTGAAGTAGCTACTTATTTTGAATAAGGAATTACTTCACGACTGCTAAAAAGTACAATCACATGGATGTAATCTAAATGTACTACATTCGCCATGTTGTCATTATCATGTGACCTACCACCCTCAGTTACGATGCTCTCTGCCTTTCATAAATCCTCTCCCATAGCCTCATGGGATAGAAAAGTGTCCATTCTACTTTAGAAGTAGATCATCCGGGTAATATTTGCTACTCTTGTATGAGCACTATGAATTTAGACACACTTCTTTTGTCACATACTATTTTTCATCTGCTGTAGGTAGAAAATAATCCAGACAAAAATCCACGATTTTGGATAAAAAATGTATTGTTGTTAATAAATGCAAGCAAGTCCAGCCCAGGTGAGAAAAAGCATCAGTTTCCACAAAAAGTAACTATATGCAATTAGTTACTTTTTTAGGAAGTAACTAAGTATTTTTACGCATTACTTTTAAAAGTTACTTTCCACAACACTGATCAACATTATGCTACAAATTAAATTTCGATAAGGTTAAGTTGGCTTTCAGGTGTAGAGAAGCTTTCTGAAATTCTGTGCTTTTAGTCACTTATTTACGAGAGGTAGTTGACTATACCTTTAGACTGCTGTTCCACCTGATCCTCAAACATTACCGAACTCCTCCGCTTGTTGAATAAAGCACTGTAGTGTGAGCTTTCTGCTTCCTCAGAACAGTTATCCAGCAACATGATATCTGTACCTGCAGTAACAGTTACAAAACAAAACAATTTAGTTAGCAATAAATAAGTTTATTATTATTATTATTATTATTTAAACTAATACTTTATTACTTTGTTTAAATCCAGCAATGATAACCCCTGCATTAAATTGATCAAAAGCCACTGAAAATACATTTATAATATTAAATAAATTCTATGTATCATGGTATTACAAATTTATTACTGTAAATTTATTCAAATAAAAGCAGTCTTGATGACCATTAGAGACTTCTATAGAACGAGTGTGCAAGTATACAATTTTATCTACACACACCTGAGTCCTGGGAAAAACTGAAGCCAGTGTCTCCAGTGCTACTACCAGCAGCACCTAAAAGCTGGCCTCCACCAGCCAACATGGCCGTCAGGTGTGGAGACATACCAAGATCTGCAACAGAAAGATGTTGATTAAAGGCAGGACACAGTATTTGCATTAAAAATGTGTGGCAGATCTGGAATGTGAAACGGGTTAGTAAATGGGGAAAGATTTATATTTATTTATTTAGTTTAAAGTGAATAATTCCTTTAGAAAAATAAAAAGAATAATTGTGACACATAAATAATGAAAACACATAAAATGAAGATATCTTGAAACTGAAGTTCTACTAGACTACTAGAACTACTAGAAAATTTTGGAATTATTACGGACAGACAGACAGACAGACCGATCGATAGATCGATAGATCGATAGATGTGATCTATCTATCACACATGATCATGACTTTATGTAACATTCACCTGTGATTCGATTGGAGATGCTAAAGAGGCGGGACTTCCTGTGGCGACTAATGAAAGATTCCCGGTAGTGGCGGTCTCCACAGCACATCCCAAGCAGCTCCTTCCTTACAGTTTTATTCCACAGCCCGTATATGAGAGGATGACAGGCAGCACTGACAAACGACAGCAGGGTCACCATGGTCTCCAGTCCAGATGAAACACTTCCTCGCCCCCATAACGCCTCGGTGCAGATCACTACCACATACGGCCCCCACGTCATCAAGAAGGTTCCGACCACTACCAAAATGGTGACCAAGGCTTTACACTGGCTGCCAGCGTAGTTCAAACCTCTACGACTCCCGATGGAAGAAACCGAGGCGGTGGAGTTTTTCCGTCCGTTTCTGTTGGAGGACACTGGCACTTGAACTACCACAACCGTACCGCAGTGAACCTTGCGAGCTTTGTGCCGTGCCACACGAAAGATGAAGCCGTAGCACACCAGCATGGCAAACAGTGGAATCAGCCAGCACCACGCAACCCAGAATGCAGTGAAGCCAACTTCACGATACCAGGCCACAGTGCATGTCTTCTTGAAATTGTCAAACTCAAATGTAGACCAGCCGAACAGAGGAGGAAGGCACCCCACAAGAGAATGCAGCCACAGGTAGACAATGGCCACTGTTGCACGATTACCTGTGATCTTAATAGGGTAGACCATTGGAAACAGCACAGCATAGTACCT
Source organism: Pseudorasbora parva (assembly GCF_024679245.1). Classification (NCBI taxonomy): domain Eukaryota; kingdom Metazoa; phylum Chordata; class Actinopteri; order Cypriniformes; family Gobionidae; genus Pseudorasbora; species Pseudorasbora parva. Next base: position 9,357,117 of record NC_090183.1, on the reverse strand, counting down.
GACAGAACACAAAAAGTGGTTAGTCTAGTTTTACATGTTGATATCGTCTCACTCTGACCTTAAAGGAACAGTTCATTATGTCAATATCAACATGCTTTGGCTTTTGCATGTGTTGTGATCAGTGTCATTGATGTCAAACCTGACGTGATGCATCTAAAACAGCAGTTTGCAACATTTTTCACTCAAAGGCAACAATAATTGATGATCTTCCTCAAAATAGGCGAATATACACTATATTGCCAAAAGTTTTGGGACTCCTGCCTTTACATAGCCTAGAAATCTAGGCACATTCTAGTGGCAGCAAATCTAATCTGCCCGCGAGTTTCGTCTAGCAACTCTCAATACTCTTCTGAGCTGTAAACGCCAAACTCTTGCCAGGCCAATCACATCGGCCCTCATTTATCAATCTTGCGTAGAAACGGGTGTATATGTTGGCGTAAGATTATGCTTACACTCCTCTCACCGCCTGATTTATGAAACTGTGCGCACCTCTGCAATCCAGGTGTATGCAATACTTGCCCTTGATAAATCCCACGGCTGAAAACGATCGTCATTAGAATAACACGCCCCTATATATACAAGTCTCCGCCTCCCGCACGCCCTAATTTTACGCCATGGACACACGGAAGACGGCGAAGAAGCGAAACTTCTCCGACGTAGAGATCGGGCGGGCTCAATCATCTCACTAGTCCACTAGTCAGGGCACTGATAAGGACAGAAGTCAATGGGCTGACTCCCTGATCAGTGCCCTGACTACTGAACTAGTGAGATGATTGAGACACGCGCCATCGAGACCATCACCAGGGAAGTGAAAAAAAAAAACGAAATTGTTTTATTTAAAGGAGCACTAGGTAACTTTTCAACCTTCATAATATATTTTTTAAGACTCTTGTGATGATAACTCGACTTACAATAGGTTGAATGACACGTCTGCCATAGCCTGATGTGGTCTGTATCGTTTTTAATTGTACTTTTAAACTTCGGGTTTCGGGTAGTAACCCGAGAACAAAAAGAACTACATAATTCGACTGCTTTACGGCATATACGTCACTTCCACTAACACACACACTTCCTTACATTCGGACGTGCGAGCCCAACTTTGTTCGTTGGATAATATAGTCATGTCCGAAGCAACACAGACACATAAGAAAGAAAAGGTTTTGTTGGAGGAAAGCAATAAGAGGAAACGAAAAAGTGCTGGGATTAAAGGCAGGACGAGGATCAACATGTGACCAGCGTTTGCTCGTCGGCGTGAGCTGGAGGAGGCGTGCCCGACCGATGCTGTCCTGCTTGTTACGGTGATTACCGACCACTCAAACATTGAACTGAAGTATCATAGATTCTGTAAAACGGTAACCAATAGACTACTATAATGACGCTGGCTTGTAAACGTGAGCATCGTGATTATTTGGCGTTTGAAAAAAATAAAACCCATGAAATTATATTCATATGACATGCTGAAACATATGCCACTGACTGTAACGTTACCTGGGATGAAGACATTTCACACGCGCCGCCAGAAGAACTCAAACTCCTCTTGCAGTGTTCAGGGGAACTGTTAGTGCTGCACCGACCCGTGGGACGCTTATATGAAGTTATTTGGACTGCACCGCACCACTGTATATATTTTTAATACAACCCGCCGCGCACCCGCGACCATTAAATAGGCATACGGGGTCCGCGGGTTATGGGACGACCCGCGCATCACTTGTTCAGGGCTATCAGGGTTGTCATGTCAACAGATGCACGCGCGATGGCATCCCCTGTTGTAGGAGGACGGCTCTTACGACAGTTAGTTGAGGATATTATTTTTTCCAAACTGTAGGGGGACCCCGAGAGCAAAAGTAGCCAAGTGGGGCTTTAAGAGTAAAAAGAGTGGGAATAAAGGCACCCACAAAAACAAAATATGGACCCAAATTACGAGTACTGTTAATAGTGTGCGGGTTGAGAAGCACACTCCAGCAGTTTAAAGCTGTGTTGATGATAAATTACCATCACAATGCATTATTTTACAGCTCGTTTTGAAACAATTAGCATTTAATTTCCTATCACGGCATGCATTGGGGTGTACGACAGTGATGATGATGTGATGTGGAGTACCATTCATTCACATTAATAATTGCATGACAATTTGTAAGATTCTTCTTCTTATTATTATTATTATTCTTTTTGACGCTTGTTATTTAGAAGAATAATGTCGTTTTTATTGATTTTATTATTATTTAAAAGAAGAAGGTCATTTTTATTATTTTGTCAGTCTGAATTATTTTAGTCCCAGTCCGTGCGCAGCCAGGCGGGCCAGGCGGGCCTGAAACGTCAGGTAAAGCGCACAGCCTCGCGACTGTAGGAATACATATGCCTACAAATCAAACGCTTTGGTAAAGTCACACAAATTAAACATTGACGTTCATGTTGCACAAAAATAAACACTGAATATTGTTGTTGTGGTTTTTAACAGTGGGTCATAATATAGCATATCTTGTCAGTGCGTTTTGTGGTGTTAGGAATTGTTTTTCCGCGCATTTTCCCACTAACTCAAACGTGCGTACACCACCTTCTGAGCTGGCGTAGGATTTGAGCGTGCCGTACGCCAACGTCCATATTGATAAATCTCAAATTCACCGTGGGTTTGGGTGCACGCAAGGTGTACGCTGGAAATTTGGTGTACGCACTTTTGATAAATGAGGGCCATCGTGTATAGAGTCGGTGGGCGGGGCCATAATGACAACGGCCGAGTTGCGTTTGCGTGCTTCTAGTAAACATAGCTATTATCATAGCTATCCAAATCCAGTGTTCTGTATTTTCCGTACGTGAGAATTTGTTGTAGCTGGCTATAAAAAAATAATAATAAAAAAAAAACAGTTGTGTACTGTGCTAATTAATTGAGATTTCTTACAGCTCTTACAGGTTGTTGGCTTTGTTTGTTTCGTTGCTTCTATTGCTCTACCCTTTTTTGTAAGTCGCTTTGGATAAAAGCGTCTGCTAAATGATTAAATGTAATGTAAATGTAAACACAGAAACTGGCGAACGGCGGTCTTTCGAATCAGCTTTGACCGCGACTCTGGAAGACTTGGAGTTAAGCTTTTCTCTGAGAAAAGAACAAAGAACGGCACTGAAGTCATTCTTAAAAAGGGAAGATGTGTTCTGAGTTTTGCTGACAATGAATGTTTAATCTATCAACGAGCTCCGCTTAACCTTCGTTGCTCTGGTTGGTGGTAGCGCTATCCTATCGCGTGCAGAGGGAGTTTGAAAGACAACCGTTTATCCCGCCCCTCAGATTGAGCCCTGTCAATGGTGAGTTTCCAGACCAAACATCTTGATGTGGGTCTGGCTTTTCAGGCTAGCCTTGACATGCACATGAACTTTAATGGCATCCCATTCTTAAACTGTAGGCTTTAATATGGAGTTGGCCCACCCTTTGCATCTATAACAGCTTCAACTCTTCTGGGAAGGCTTTCCACAAGGTTTAGGAGTGTGTTTTGGGGAATGTTTGACCATTCTTCTAGAAGCGCATTTGTGAGATCAGGCACTGGTGTTGGACGAGAAAGGCCTGACTCGCAGTCTCCACTCTAATTCATCCCAAAGGTGTTCTGTCAGGTTGAGGTCAGGACTCTGTGTAGGCCAGTCAAGTTCCTTCACACCAAAAAAAGTGTGCTTTACACCACTGCATCCAACACTTTGCATTGCACTTAGTGATGTAAGGCTTGGATGCTGCTGCTCAGCCATGGAAACCCATTCCATGAAGCTCTCTACACCCTGTTCTTGAGCTGATCTGAAGGCCACATGAAGTTTGGAGGTTTGAGGCTATTGACTCTGAAGAAAGTTGCCGACATCTGCGCATCTCACCATGCGCTGACCTCGTTCTGTGATTTTATGTGGCCAAATCACTTTGTGGCTGAGTTGCTGCTGTTCCCAATTGCTTCCACTTTGTTATAATACCACTAACAGTTGACCGTGGATCTCCTAAAAGTGACCCATTCTTTCACAAATGTTTGCAGAAACGTCTGAATGCCTAAGTGCTTAATTTTATAAACCTGTGGCCATGGAAGTGATTGGAACACCTAAATTCAATGATTTGGAGGGGTGTTCCAATACTTTTGACAATATAGTGTATTTCTGCTGTAATAATAATAATACAACACTTGCTTGTTTTCACACTTACAAAAGGCAAGACACCCAGGGCAACAACACAAAAAACATTACTCAGTGGTACATTTTGGACTATTTGGCTTTTCATAATGTGTCGTTTCAACCTAGTAGAAAGAACACATCTAAAATATATGTCTAAATGTTTCAGGACTTTATGAATTTGCATCTGTAGATTCCAATGAAAGTACATAAAGGCCATTTACTGTACTTAGTCTAAAATCTGCACATCAGTAGCACTAATATACAACACCATTTTCATTCATTCTGAATTGTTTGTTTTTACAGAGGGGTTTGTTCATATATAATTTGCCTGATTTATTTAAAGTTTATCCGTAAAAACATGAATGTTTTTTTTTCCTTCTGTCTGTTGAGTATATTTTTGGATTAATGGAAATCCAAAAACACCTTCTGTTATGCAAATGAATATTGAACAATAATGGATATAATGCCATTATACCATTTTCAAAATGGTAAACATTTTGTTACCCTATTATTTACCTGTGGTGTTTTTAGATTGTTATATAAACAATTAACAACCATCAATAATTTAAGATTGTTGTAAAATAACCAAAATACTTTTTAGTTTCTAGAAAATTCAAGAACTTAAAACATGGGACAATGACGACAATCCTTTTTGTGCAGATCTATTTCATTATTTTCCTTAAATATAAATAAAATATATCTAAATATAAATAATATATAATAATATATATCATAAAGTGCAGTTTACAAGGTCAACAAGCCTCTTGAAATATCAGACAAATTGAGCTTTGTATGACAAGGTAATTTGAGTTATAATTAGGTTGTAATATCATGTTATCATAAATACCCTTGTAGATTTAAGCCTACAGTTCTCACAGTTATTTGTTCAGTGTTGATTGTTGTGTAAGTAGGTTGTGTTATTTTAGCTGTATCTATTTACAAATAATCTCCTGCATGTCATTGTGTGAATTTATGATTAAAGACTGTTTCTTTGATGTTCCTGTCGTGCAAATTTTGCAGGCACCAGATTAGTATTAGATCAGTTGCTATTCATACTATATTGGATAGTGTTTGGCTTTTTTGAGTGCCAAAGATGAGTTTGCATGATAATAAGAAAAAATTAACTTTATGAAATTTCTTACCTGTCAATGGCAATGGCTCCCAACGTGAGCATGCTGGCAGAGCTGATGAGCAGATATAACAGTGCCGTGAAGTTGCACCATACAACACCGAACAGCCATTCTCCTTTAAGAAAGCTTGCAATGACAAATGGCAGCACCAGTACCGACAACAGGAGGTTGGAAAGCGTCAGGCTGAAGACAAACTTATTGCTTGGTGTTAAGAGGTAGGGCTTCCGATAAAGGGTCAACACAACAAGCAAATTGCCCAGACAGACAAACAATGCAATGGCTAATATGACAACAGACTCCACGATCCAGGCCCAGCTGTCTTCCACATCTGTGCCGTTCCCTAGTAAGGTTTCATTGCTGCTGGTGTTCATGATAAGCACGCTACATCATCCAAATGCAGACCAAGGGTATGTTTGCAGAGATCCATAAATCCATCGCCTGATCATCTCACCAAGATGTCTTAGAAAGTTAAAAATAGATAGTTGATTATGATTGTTAAAGGAAATATTCATTCAAAAATTAAAGTGAACTTTCTCATGCTATTAAAAGACAAAAAATAATTTTGTGTTGAACAAAGAGATATTTTGCAGAACGTCCAAGTTGCTCCCATCTACACAATGAAATTAAATGGGGAATAAGGCTATCAAGCTAAAATAAAAGGGCAAAACCACCATAACATTTTTATGCACTATAGCCCAAGTAAAGCTGCAACAAAAAATTGATAAAAAGTGTATTTGATTGCTATTAATTGTGCCTGCATGCTGTGCATGGAAAAAATCTGCCAGTCACGTCACTTTACAAATAGTGAATAATATATTTCTATGGGCAAAACACATATTTCCATTTTGTGTAAAGGCAAGCAAGTCTTTTTAAAACTTTACAGACTTCACTTAAGGAGCAATAGAAGGAGAACACAATAATTATCAGTAAAATATAGGCCTTATTAAATATGTTGTTGGAAGCTAAATGTAGGTTTAAAATGCAAAAGTACATGTTTTTATGAGAGTAGCAAGAGTGAAGGAGCTATTGTAATTGGGTATAAATGTAAAATAATTATTTCAGATGAGTTAATGTTTAGTCTGTGCTTTTGTTTTTCTTGGGTAATTTTTAGAACGTAATGTTGAACACTTTTTGCTCATGATATATAGCGTCACTATATTTGTTTTCATTCAAGTGCAAATCTATGTGCTAAGGTACAAAATTACAACTTCTAGCACTCTTATTATTACAGCTGAACATGGACCAGGTGGCAAAAGGCATTTACCAGCATAAAAACCCATTGTTATTACGCTATATTACAGTTATACCATGCAACAAATCTGAACATTTTACCAATAAATCAAAGTGAATTTAAATATGTTATCATGTGCATGCAAATAACTATTTAGAAGTTTAGTTTGACCTTTTAACGTTAACTGAGTGTGTATTAAACTCCAAACTGTATAACGCCAACGACAAAAAAAAAAAAAACTTTAGTAAAGTTTAGTTTTAGAATGATAAAATAATTTGTTAGATTTAATCAATACAGTATAGATAAGCATATCTAACCATTCTGATTGAACAAAGACCTCCACTGTTTAAACGCAACTTCCAATGTTAGTATGGAAAACAAAAAAGGTAACTTCAGAGGGAAATTATTTTAATAGCAAGTACTGGCCACTCACCTCGCTGCTTTAGATGGTATTAAATCTCGCTTTAAAGAAGTACATGCGTCGAATCGTGACTTTATTTACAGCTTGACGCTGATGATGAGAATCACAGAAACTAGCACCGCAATGGCGGCGAGTGTCTCCCCGTCTCTCCGGGTCTATGTGTGGGTCTGTGTGTGGTCTGTTTTACGCTGGTCTCTGTCTACACAAGTAAAAAAGCTCAGCTGCACCTTAGACAGTTTAAAATGTAATGCATCAACGAAACGTACGGTTAAATATCATGGTTATTTGAGACATAATTAATAGTTTACTAACAGTTAAACGTAATAGTTTACTATTGATAAATGTGTTCATATGACACACGTCTCCGTAACAAGGCGGTGGAGTGGGTTTAGATAATACAGATATAAAAAGAGAAGTGTGCATTTAACTTTGATTTGCAATACTGTATTATTTCCGTTCTGGAATTCACTTTTGGACCACCAAAGACGATTAAAGATTCCCGCAGGTGACGTTACCAGAGTCACGTGGCTACGATTGGCCAATAAACGTTGCGCAAACGCCCTCTGTTGGTATCTCTGTGACTGACCAACACGAGCACGAGCACGGCAATCGAAATTGAAAGACTTTCCACGCCGCCTATCACAATGACAAGTCGTCAAAGAGCAAATAATAAATGCAATAACAAACAACACGTGTACAAAGGTCATTGGATTCATAATGTATGTCTCTCATGAGCATTCAAAATTTATAATTCAAAATGTCATCTCTTGTTTCTCATGAGCATTGTGTAAAACAATTTTTTGTAATTGTCCTAATTATTAATAGAAGTTTATTCACAATATGCAATGTCTAAAGAACAAACCAGATTCATTTGTATATTACAAATTTGCTTTGAGAAGAATTTTAAGAATTTGTATCTACTTCTCAGATGTGTTTTTTTCCATTTGCCTGATATAAAATCCACAACACAATTATGGAAATCAAATATATAATAGAGGATTTGAGCATAGACTGTAAAAAAGGATTTAAGATTTTGTTTCCCTTTTTAAAAAAAATGGTTGTCGTGTACTATCGCGATATTTGAGATGCGGAAGTGATTGTCAGATGATTTAGGTCATGTGGTTTAGCACGATTAGGCGTTCTTTAAACTCTGTGTGTAGTGTAAATCGAGTATAATTTATTTGACTCTCTACTCGAATTCATCTGTCTTGGACACTTTTCTTCGAGCATGCAGAACGTCATAAACTCGGTGAAAGGAACCGCTTTGGGGGTGGCAGAGTTTTTAACGCCAGTTTTGAAGGTAAGACGAGAAGGGCTAGCAAGATTTGCAGTGTGTCTAGCAGCTGCAGCATCAAATATGATGATTTACAAGTGTTAAGAATTCGAGCATGGACCTGTAAGCAGAAATGACTCAACCGACGCTAATGTCAGTTGAGATCAATAATACCAACAGGCATCAAAACATTAGAAAACATGCAACCTGTCAGATGGCCCAAAGTTCACCCACCCTTGTATCTATCTATGCGACCAATGATAGCAATAACTGTTACATTTAAAAGTAAAAGGTCTAATTTCTGTGGCTGAAATAGGAATCCCTTTAGCTGACTATACATCTTCACTTTGGTGACGGATTTAATTTAGCAAAAGGGTAAGAGACAGTTTGTCAACTGATATTTGATATTGCAAGACTTCCCCATCCAGCCCATCTTTATTTTTTCAACCCTTATTTAAAGGTGCCCTGCCACACAAAACTGTTTTTACCTGTATTTTTTCTTTAAACATGTTAAGGCCATATGTGTTTGTGTTATGTCAAGAATGTGAAAATGAACTGCTACTTCCTCTGTCAGCTCTAGCCACTGAAAAGAAATAAGCAAAAAATCGGGCCAATTACAAAAGCTTGTTAGTCTAATGTGGTGTTGCCTTTGTTCATTACTATTCATGAGCTCGCCCACAGAATTCGTCTATCTCAACTTAAAGCTGCAGTCTGTAACATTTTTGGATTAAAAATTATCCAAAATAAATTTTTGAGCTAGTATATAACCAGCCAGTGTTAACGGTAAGCTTGTATGTTTTTAATTCCAGTGGTACTGGTGGATTTCTCCAGGAAATTCGAGCATATATTTGTGTCATTATGTCACATCTGTACAGATAAAGAAGGTGTCCTGGTTAGTAATCTATATTACGTGTGAGGATGTTGGAGGTGGAGATTTATGGCCTTTTCTCACATCACTTGATATTAAACTTCTCAATTTGATGGCGGATCCAGAGAGATTCAAACGACAATCACCAGTGACAACTGGAGATTCACCCGTTGTTTCAAACAGTAGTGACAGCCGCACATTCTCTTCAAAACATTGGATTAATCCGCGCTGTGCCATACCAAGACAATTCATGTAAAGTTCAGAATTCCGCAAATAACTGAAATTGCAGATTTCGAACAGAGATGGCGAAAAAGAGGAATCAAACATAAAGAAATAAAACTGTAATTTTTTGTGAAGAATCAACAACAAGTGGGACAATCATGAAGTGGAATGAAATTTATTCGATATTTCAAACTTTTTTAACAAATCAAAAACTGAAAAATTGGGCATGCAAAATTATTCGGCCCCTTTCCTTTCAGTGCAGCAAACTCTCTCCAGAAGTTCAGTGAGGATCTCTGAATGATCCAATGTTGACCTAAATGACTAATGATGATAAATAGAATCCACCTGTGTGTAATCAAGTCTCCGTATAAATGCACCTGCACTGTGATAGTCTCAGAGGTCCGTTTAAAGCGCAGAGAGCATCGTGAAGAACAAGGAACACACAGGCAGGTCTGAGATACTGTTGTGGAGAAGTTTAAAGCCGGATTTGGATACAAAAAGATTTCCCATGCTTTAAACATCCCAGGGAGCACTGCAAGCGATAATATTGAAATGGAAGGAGTATCAGACCACTGCAAATCTACCAAGACCTGGCCGTCCCTCTAAACTTTCAGCTCATACAAGGAGAAGACTGTTTAGAGATGCAGCCAAGAGGCCCATGATCACTCTGGATGAACTGCAGAGATCTACAGCTGAGGTGGGAGACTCTGTCCATAGGACAACAATCAGTCGTATACTGCACAAATCTGGCCTTTATGGAAGAGTGGCAAGAAGATATCCATAAAAAGTGTCGTTTAAAGTTTGCCACAAGCCACCTGGGAGACACACCAAACATGTGGAAGAAGGTGCTCTGGTCAGATGAAACCAAAATTGAACTTTTTGGCAACAATGCAAAACCTTATGTTTGTCGTAAAAGCAACACAGCTCATCACCCTGAACACACCATCCCCACTGTCAAACATGGTGGTGACAGCATCATGGTTTGGGCCTCCTTTTCTTCAGCAGGGACAGGGAAGATGGTTAAAATTGATGGGAAGATGGATGGAGCCAAATACAGGACCATTCTGGAAGAAAACCTGATGGAGTCTGCAAAAGACCCGAGACTGGGACGGAGATTTGTCTTCCAACAAGACAATGATTCAAAACATAAAGCAAAATCTACAATGGAATGGTTCAAAAATAAACATATCCAGGTGTTAGAATGGCCAAGTCAAAGTCCAGACCTGAATCCAATCGAGAATCTGTGGAAAGAACTGAAAACTGCTGTTCACAAACGCTCTCCATCCAACCGCACTGAGCTCGAGCTCTTCTGCAAGGAGGAATAGGCAAAAACTTCAGTCTCTCGATGTGCGAAACTGATAGAGACATGCCCTTAAGCGACTTACAGCTGTAATCGCAGCAAAAGGTGGCGCAACAAAGTATTAACTTAAGGGGGCCGAATAATTTTGCACGCCCAATTTTTCAGTTTTTGATTTGTTAAAAAAGTTTGAAATATCCAATACATTTCGTTCCAGTTCATGATTCACACTTGTTGTTGATTCTTCACAAAAAAATAGTTTTATATCTTTGTTTGAAGCCTGAAATGTGGCAAAAGGTCACAAAGTTTAAGTGGGCCGAATACTTTCGCAAGGCACTGTATATAGCTATACAGCAATATACTTTAAGAAGTAGCCATTTTTTTTGCAGCGATTCCAGTCCAAAGTAAACAGTTCCTCTACTTGTGCAGGGTAAAGAATGCTGATAGCCAGGCTCTCGGCTAGCTTTTAGCCAATCAGAGTCAAGCAGCTTAGCTTATTTAATATTAATGAAAACTGGTGCAAAATCCAGTCTTACTGCAAGCTTTCTATACCATGCTTGAAACAAGTTTACCAAGGCATTTTTTTCCATGGTAGAACTTCAGACATTACCACAAAAGTAACGAAATACTTGTGGCAGGGCATCTTTAAAGACCAGTGTGAAGAAGAAGGCAAAAAAGGTTTAAACATTACTTATATCATGTGTCTTGCTTTTACAGGAATCTAAATTTAAAGAAACTGGGGTTATAACTCCAGAGGAGGTGAGTGTGCATTTTCATTTTGTTATAGTATAAAATATTCACAACTGTTGTAGTTACAACTGTTTTGTGTTCTGTTCAGTTTGTTGCAGCAGGAGATCATCTGGTTCATCACTGCCCCACATGGAAATGGCAAGAACACACACACTGACACACACATACATTTTTACTTGGTTATCTAAATGGGGACATTCAATAGACGTATAATGTTTTTATGTAAAGCTAGTTATAAATATTATATTCTCAGCCTCGGATCATGTCACGTCCACTGATCGCTCGCGCTCAATTCGTTCAACGTCTGATTCGTGTGGCACACAAAACTGGAAACACTTTTGTGAAAGGTTTTCAGGTGCCTAGAGTATGGTGAGCTTTAAAAGTTTAGATACAGCAGATGTGAATGCTTCAGAGGAGCAACTGAACGCTGGATTTGAAAAAGGTTTGGGAAGTTCACTGCATAGAAACTTCAAGATCAATTTTCCGAGCTTGGCCAACGTTTTGAATTCCTAAGTGATCCTATTTTATTAGATTTCATCTCACATTAGGTGAAGTACTTTACCTTGAAGGGAGTAACTGCATATGCAGGTAATCATGAAAATATCCATAGTCAGCTACATCACACCAGTCAGTTATTATAGTAACATGATGTTGAAAGAAACTAAACTGATCGGTCACTATAGATGTCAGTTAGATGTCCTCTTTCTGACTAAGTGGGTAGTATTCCTGCTAATTGCTATGGCTAAAGAGCCTGACCCTATGCCATTAGGCAAAGGTCTGGTTACACAAGACTATAAATACTATAACCTAACCATAAGAGAACTTGCTGCATCTTTAAATTAAAAAAAGGAAGGTTTTGTCACATTTAGCTCAAGCATATTCGCTTGATGTGCGAAAAGCAATGAGTTTCGTTCTTGTTTGTTACAGCACATTTGAGGTTCCGTAAGAACCAATGAGGTTCATTCTCGTTTTACACATCATGTTTGAGCTTCTGCAAGAACCAATGAGGTTCATTCTCGGGTTGTGCAACGCATTTGAGCTTTCTCAAGAACTAATAAAGTTCAATCTCATGTTACGCATCATGTTTGAGCTTCTTCAAGAAACAGTGAGGTTAAATTAAGCAGCCCCTCATGGACGACTGCCCGCACACATAATAAAACATAAACAAAAACCATAACATTGTCCAGGCCTGGTCCTCTCTCGTCCTTCACTGGTGTCGCTCATCTTTATATGAGGACTCGAGACCGGTGTGCCTCGCAGGTGACGAACCCCGGTGTGCCTCGCTCGCTCCTCCCATGTCGCACATTTAAAATCACGATATAAACTGACATAATTCTTTTATATCCTTCAACAACTGTAACTTATTTATTCACCAGATGAATCATGGTGTGGAAACAGGAGGAAATTTTAAAGGCTTGAATCTAGAAGCTTTTTTGTTTTTTATATATATATAATATTTATTTTTTTATATATATTCTTTTATGTCTATTTCTAAAATATATCAAGTAGAAATTGCTCCAAGTTAAAAATCATATTAATCAAAATGACATATTTGTAGCTTCTTTTTACTTTGTTGAGAATCTATTTTCTTTACCTTTAGGGCATCTGGAGAAGAAGCAAAGGTGAAGCCCTATCTTCCCAAAGACAAGCAGTTCCTATTAACCCGAAATGGTAAAAAAAACGTATTCAGTTTCTGATATGTACATTTCCACAATATGCAAATGATTGGGTTGTGTAAAGCTGATGAATGTTTTGTAAATATGGCTGTTTTGGGGCTCAGTTCCATGTTACAAGCGTTGTAAACAGATGGAGTACTCTGATGAGCTGGAGGCCATTATAGAAGAGGACGATGGAGACGGGGGATGGGTGGATACCTATCATAACGCTGGTAATGGAACACACACTGAACAAACAGTAACGTGTCTTTGTCATTCTTTTGTTTTTTTGACAGACATTCTTGTGGATTTTTTTGTATTACTAGGTGTTACAGGGGTGATGGAGGCAGTTCGGGAAATCTCATTGGATAATAAGGTAAGTCAGCACTTTGTTGAATACTTTAAAGGGTTAGTTGACAAAAAAAAATTATTCTGTCATTAATTACTCACCCTCATGTCGTTTCAAACTCGTTCACCTTCAGAACACAAATGAAAACATTTTTGATTAAATCTGAGAGCTTTCCATCCCTCCATTGCAAGCCTGCAGTATCCCTCTCAGAAACTGAAGCCTCCGCACCTCGATCGCCCCCGGGTGGCCGGTCCCAGTATAGCCGCCCCTCCGTGTTTTCTAAGGCAAACTAAACAATCAAATTAGACTTTAAATATTTTTCCCCAAGGTTAGTTTATGTCATTGTAGGCAGTTATCATCACAATGATTTAATTTCAAGTGTTTGTTTTTTAAATAAGTTTAGTTTTATCTATAAAAATGGGGGGTGTGACCTCATGATTGACAGCTGAGATTGACGGCTTCTCTGAGGCACTAACATATTTTTGGGGGATTTTTGGGAGCAGATTGGAGCTTCATTTCTACATTTCCATAACTGTTTATTTCACACCAGCATAATTAAATGTTCTGGATCTGCGAGTGTGTGGGAGGACTTTTGATCACGCGGCTGTACTTCCTGCTCTCTACTGTGCATCTCCGGTCCCAAAATCACTACTGCTCAGACTCCAGTCTCAAGATGTCAGCGCCGTGAAAGCTTCAACTTTGGTCAGAGGAAACGGATGAAGTCGTGTCGTCCATATTTTTTTACGGTGTATGCTAGGGGTGTGACGGTTAGTGTATAACCGTGAGACCGACGGTTATAGTTAAACACCGTCATTAGAACTCTATAACCTCCAAAACCGTGTTGTTGACACTTCAAATTTCAAGTTAATAAAGAGATCGTAAAAGTAATCCATATGAATTGAGCAGTTTAGTTTACATTTTCTGAAGAGACTTTAGCTTTATAAGATGAACCGATTTAATTTAGACTTTTATTCAGTACATGAATTAAACATTGATCAGCTCAACAGAACCTGCTTGACATGCTAGAACAAACCTCTTGAGGAAGCTCAAACGTGCTGTGTAACACGAGAATGAAAATGAATGAAAGTCTTATGGGTTTGGAACAAAATGAGGGTGAGTAAATGATGACAGAATTTTCCTTTTTTTGGGTGAAGAACTAACCCTTTTAAGAATGGAAGAAATTGCATAGAAGTAATGGATTTTTTTTATGTTTTGGTTTTAAGTTGTGAATCATACTATTTAAAAAATATTAATATTTATTGTTTTGTATGCACGTGAAGGACAATATGAATATGAACGTGCAGACAGCTGCATGTGGAAATGGTGGTGGTGGTGGTGATGATGATGATGATGAGGAAGGAGAGCCAGCAGACATGGAAGGTAGTTCTGAATTTGTATTAATTTTTCGTGCCACACACTATTATCCAGTATGTTTGACTTTGCTTCTGGTATTTGTATTTCAGAATATGAAGAAAGTGGACTTTTGGAGACAGATGATGTAAGAAATGTGTGCTCAACAACGCAAGCTTTTCAACATCAGGATTTTCTTTTGCAGAATTATTCATTAATATTCTTTGTTCAGGCCACTCTTGACACAAGTAAAATGGCTGATTTAAATAAAACCAAAGCAGAGGCTGGTGGGGAAGATGCCATTCTACAGACAAGAACTTACGATCTTTACATCACATATGACAAATATTACCAGACACCAAGACTATGGCTTTTTGGATATGATGAGGTAACTTTGCTTTATGATGCTTTGACGTGATGGCAACGTGACGTGATGTAAGACTGTGGCTTCATCTTTCCTTAAGTCTTCCATCTTTTCTTTCTTTCTCCCATCCCTTTAGTAAGACTCCTATTATTTACTCTCTGCATGTTGTGCTCTTTCTTAGGATAGGCAGCCTCTAACGGTGGATCAGATGTATGAAGACATCAGCCAGGATCATGTCAAAAAAACAGTCACCATTGAGAATCACCCTCACCTTCCCCCACCTGCTATGTGCTCTGTGCATCCATGCAGGTCAATACAAACGTTACAGAAATGACATGAATAAGCTCATTGTCGCACAAATAGTTATCTATCATGTGCAGTCCTCTTATAGAATGGTATTAATATATTTGGAAATTGGAAAAAAAACATTATCAATAATTGTATTAATTGAACGCCCTCTCATTTACATTCAGTTTCATGAAAACTAATGATCTGCTCTCTTGCTTTTACTTATCAGACATGCAGAGGTCATGAAAAAGATTATCGAGACTGTGGCAGAAGGAGGAGGAGAACTTGGGGTCCATATGTATCCTTTTTTTTAAAACAGTTTATGCGTAAGAACATGCACTACCATTTAAAGGAACACTCCACTGTTTTTTAGAAATAGGGCTTATTCAACTACTTTCCTACATTTAGATATGTGGGAAAATGCATTTTTGTCTCAGTGCATGCATTGCTTTGGTTTGGCAGGGTCGCCGCTAGCTTAGCATAATGAATGGAATCCTATGTTGCCAGCTAGCATGTCTCAAGTAAAAGTGATTAAATTTTTTTTTTTTTTAAACAGCGAAGCTCTGCTACTTGGGCCCACTGCTACTTGGGAATTTGTTATCATGCAACAAATTGCGATCGCTCAACACCTGGAGGATGAGAGCCTTGATATCTCTGCGCCCAAGTGGCAGTGCTTCACCTGTACTTCCCCATAATATAGTCCTAAGTCAATATCTGCCTAGGAAATCGCCTAGTCTTAATCTGCATCGCTATTTGTACTCGTTGTGAATATGCAATGCAGGCCACAAGAAGTTATTCGTTTTTTAAATTTTTTTATTACTTTTACTTGGGACATGCTAGCTGGCAACAGGATTTCATTCATTATGCTAAGCTAAGCTAGCGGCGACCCTGCTAAAACTAATACAAAACTGCATTTGCCTGCATGTCTATCTGTAGGAAAGAAGTTGAATAAGCCCTATTTATATACTATTTATACTTTTAAAATACCAATCTTTTGTAACATTTATTAAAGGTGAACTATGTAGTATTTTTGCAGTAATATCCAAAAACCACTAGGCCGGTGTTATATATTTTGTTCAGTTGAGTACCTACAATATCCCAGAAGTTTCCAACTATTTGTAAATTGTGAGAAAATTGCTATTTTAACTAAGGACAGGGATGTTTCAACATTGCATTTGAGAGAGTCGCCTGTCAATTGCGTCATATCTGCGTTAACCTCGGTTTCGGCTTTTATTTGACAGGAGCGCTTTACTCTTAGCAGTGTGAACAAGTGAACGCACGGAGTAAAGTCATAACATCGTTTTGAACACACTTAAATGTATCTAATATGATAAACAGAGCTACATTACCTCAAAATCATAACCGGAAGAGCAGATCTGTGCAGGCGCCCGGCGACTGTCTCCCGTCCCGTCATAATAAAAGTCCCGGTATTTGCGAGGCAGGTATTTGTTTAACAATCGCTCCAGCAGCTGTGCTCAGGTCCATAACACTCGGTCCTGCTCTGCTTTAGACTACAGTAACGTTAATAACCGCATGCATGAACGTGATTTCTGCCCGAGTCCTATTTTCCACCGGCTGTGATGAGAAGACCACATCTCCCAAGATGCTGCACTCACACTTTGTGTCATCAAACTACGATTTGTTTTGAATAGGCGCCCTCCAGTGGACGGAAAGCTCCATAGTGCACCTTTAAGCTTTTTTTAAATGTCACTTGTGATCAATTTTATCAATTAAACACAGTTTCTGAATAAAACTGAATTTTTTTAAAAACATTTTGACCCCAAACATTTGTATAGGGTACATGTAAAAAACTTGATGTGGGAAATTATGATTTCCCACATTTTCGAATAATAGTAAAGTCATCAGAACTATGCAATAACTATAACAGCTCATGAACTGCATTGAGATTGTATTGAAGTTCCCATGTATGCTGGTTTCGACTGCACATCAAAAGGATTTTAAAGTCATGATTTTTTTTTTATAGCCAAGTATGTCTAGTAGTGTGCTTATCAGTCTTGCAGATTTTTTCTCTGTGATCTTATTGGAATGAACAAATGTTTACATTGTTTTATGAGTCACTTTTTTTATTTAAAAAAAAAAAAAACTTTTTTCCCTTGACTTTCATAACTTCAGGTATCTTCTGATTTTCCTGAAATTTGTGCAAGCTGTCATTCCTACAATAGAATATGATTACACAAGGCATTTCACGATGTAACTGTCTGTTCACCATTATGCCCACAACTATGACAACATGTATTGTTACTGCATTGAGAAAGCAGCGACGGTATAGAACTCAGAGACACTGTCCTGGAAAGATGCAGGGATTGTTCTATGAAATGCCTGGGAGGGGATCTGCTGAGTCTGATGGTTAGCCACACACATTTAAATCCATTTTCCCTATTCTTCAGCTTAATCTCTGTATTAGCCACTTGCTCTTAATGCTGTCCTAAAACTGTTCTAAAGAAGTGTTTTATTTTATATTTACATTTCCAAAAAAACTGCGACATAACAAGCCATTCTCCTGTTTTAATGGCAAATAATAAATGGCTGTCAAAATATGTTGGTGTTATTTGTATGAACAGAATAATTTTGTGAGTGTGAGCTGAGCTTTGTCTAGTGTTGAATGTGTCAGTTTACATGTCAGCTTGTCTGAGCGCATTGTTCTTTGAATGTCGGAGTCAATGTCTTGGACACAGACCATTGTTGTATATGTGGATTTTATGTATTGTCGACTTGGAATGCAAGATGACGTGAAGCTGTAAAGAATTTGAGAAAGCTTAATGGGTGTTTCTTTCATAATGGTCCACATATAAACACAGAAACGGTTACCAAGGAAGTCTGAGTAGTCTTTAAAGTAATTGTATGCATTAGATCTTAATGCAACACTGACGACGCATATGCTTTTAAAGGGTTGGCCCTGTGCACATATTTTAAGATATGTGAATTTGCTAATAAAACTCACTTTTTAAGCAGGTTTACTTTTTCTATTGACTACACTGGGGCTAGAATAATTCCCATTGCTATAATACCAATAAATTGATAGTTTTAAAAATGGTGCCGGGGTTGTAGCATTCCCTACAAAAACATTGTGTGTATATATATGTATGTGTGTATATATAATATATATATAATGCCTGGTGTCAAATGTATTATTATTATTGATAGTTTGATTTTCATAGATCCATTTTCCAATCTGCTTGTCAAATGTAGCATCCTGCAGAACCTGATTTCAGCAAGTACATGTTCCTGGATCTTCCTCTGTGTTGATCCTGGCACAACATTCCAACCAATCATATTTGAGGGACAAGTTTAAAGTTTATGTCAAGTTTAGGCTTACAACCAGAGTTAGGTGATTCTACATTAGTGTTATTTACCTATCATTTCCCTCTGATATAAGTGATGATGTAGTTTAATATAGTGTGATCACTAATTTATGGTAATAGCTTTTTCCAAAATACAATAGCAAACTTGCTCCTTTTTGTTTTTACCATTGTTGCAACAACAACAAAAAAAGCAAACAAATGGTTTATTATAATAACTGATTTTTACTGTCACTTTTTTTGTGAATCCTTGAATAAAAGTATTTGTTTTTTCTGACTTCTGAAATTTTGAACGGTAGTGTATAATGTTACAAAAGCTTTCTATTCCGATAAATGCTGTTCTTCTGAACTTTATGTTCTGCAGGATCCTACATTGCACAAACGGATTAGAAAATGGATCTTTGGAAATCAAGGCTCATACTGGCAAAGTGCAAGTTTCATAAATTCATAATCACCAACCCTTAATCTCTGACTCTTACATTTTACGGAAATAAAAACTACTAACGTTTTATTTTTTTCAACTGAAACAACCGGAAGAGAGAATATTATACAAAGCCGTGTTTAGAGCAGAAGTTATTGATCTCTTACATGAATATTACATGAATTGCTTTTCTTGCGAATGTCCAATAAAAATGCTGGACAGAGCAACAAAATTAGTGTAACGTTATTTCGTCTTTTTATGAAGCAACAACGCAACTATTCCTCCCGGAACGTTTTAATCCTGGTTTGTTTTCATGGGGAATGTGCGTTAGTCGAAACAGCCCCCTTGTTGGTGAGTTTATACTGCTAAATTCTTCACCCATTAAAAATGTAAAACGATTTCTAAAATGTATTATGTTACTGGATGTTTATGTGAATAATTAACGGATAAATAATCACTGCAATATTGCATAAAGAAACAGTAATACATTTAGATTTCATGATGACTTTAAAAATGTTATATTGTTTATATGAAATAGATTGTATAAAGTGTGCCGTGGGGAAATGGAAGCAGCCCTGTTTGCTCTCCCATGGGTGCCAGTGAATATCGGAGGTTCTGATCTCCTGGCTAAAGCCTGGTTCGGTGACACACAGTACCGGGTTCTGCTGAGTGACCTGAAAACAGTCTGGGAGGAAGAAATGAACGCAGACGACATTCAGAGTCGAGCACAGGCAAGAATGAACAACACTGCTGGAATCTAGTTGAAGTGACTTTAATTCAGTGCTTAAAAAGTCCAGTCAATCACACTAATATTATGCCAATGCGCACTTGGCACACAGAGCTCTAGAAAAACAACAGTGTCATTTGTTCAGTTGAAATCAAAGTTGTGTTTTTGTGGAAACATATTTTCTTCAAGGTTCTTTGATGACTAGAAAGTTCGAAAGAAAAGCATTTATTTGAAACATATATGTTTTGAAGCATTTTAAATGATATACTATTATATCCTAGCTGAATATTTTTTTTATTTTACACCAAACTGTTAAAATTGTAGTGTATTACGGTACACACACACACACACACACACACACACACAC
Source organism: Pseudorasbora parva (assembly GCF_024679245.1). Lineage (NCBI taxonomy): Eukaryota > Metazoa > Chordata > Actinopteri > Cypriniformes > Gobionidae > Pseudorasbora > Pseudorasbora parva. The sequence goes on along the minus strand of NC_090183.1, from coordinate 9,336,953 downwards.
ACACACAGAGTTGTGTTTTTGTGAATTGTGGGGACTTTCCAAAGGCATAATGGATTTTACACTGTACAAACTGTACATTTTATCCCCCTACACTGGCTACCCCTAAACCTACCCATCAACAGGAAACATTCTGCATTTTTACATTTTCCAAAAAACAATTTAGTATGTTTATAAATCCATGTATGGTCCCCACAATGTAGGTGATCTCAAGTTTATATTACAATGTCCCCACAATGTAATATAAATAAGTGTACACACACACACACACACACACACACACACACACACACACACACATTAATACATCTACTTTACCTTTGCTCAAATGAATGCAACCTTGCTGAGCAGAACCTGAACTTAAGACTTACAGAAACATTTAAAAAAAAAAAAAAAAATATTGATCAACATTGTGTGTGTGTGTATAATGATGGTATACACTGCACCCCCCCCCCCCCCCCAAAAAAATGTTAAGATTTAAATATACAAATGCTTTGAGTCTAAAGTTGGATCATTATTGCCATGATTATTATGTTTATATATGTTATATACATATATGGCAGTTCTTTTAACCCTAGTTAATGGAGTCTTTCAGTGAATCAATGAAAATCAATGAAATCATAGACTCTTAAGCATTTGCCAATTTAAATGTAAATGTACTTTTTTGCCTGGATATGTTGCATTGTTAGCCTGTGAATATTTCAAACTAATTTATTCTCTCTTCTTTTTCTCTGTATGATAGGATCTGAATAAGCGTCTAAGGGCACCAACACAGGCTTTTTTCTCTCATCTGTGTTCTGTGGCACGGCCTTGTTTCTCCAGTCAATATGATGATCCGATCTCTGCTGCACAGGTTGCTCTTGAAAGGCACGGCGACAGTCTAACAGTCAAACTCAAAAGTGAGCTGGCTGGGTTGCCGTTCTACTGGGAGTTCCGCTGCACCACAACACCTGTAGCCGTGGTATGAACCTTCCTTATATATTATACTATAGTCTCTTTGAAAATTTCATTCTGATTGGCTGGAAGGTTTAATGAAAGCTGTTGAATGCACAGGTAGTTCCAGTCAGTTTAATCACTGCTCCGTATTAATGCGCTGCTTTCATTGAAACACACACAAACATCTCTCTTCTCTCCTAATGATTAATTCCCATAACCGCTATAATTCATATACTCAAATAACTGTAATCTTAGCATACTGCTTTAGCTATGTGTCTAATTTAAAATGAACAAAATGCTAGATCTAATGTGCCGCAACTGACGAAAATAAATAGATAAAGTGTAATTTGTACCCTTCCGGTCAAATATTGTGGTGATTAATTAATTAAGTATTGTGGATAATTAATAACAGCTTTAACTTGTCAATGTTAGTAAGTGATTATTGAATAAGCGGGATAATCCACAGCTAGCAGTGCATTAAATTATTTCAATTGCTTCATGTCTGGTTTGGTTTTGCCTCTGCATCTGCATTAAAATCATTTAATGCACAGCTAGCCATGGAGTATCATACCACAGGGTTGTTGAATGCTTGATTCAGATTGGTTGCCAAACATTCAAAGGTGTGCAATTATTTTTCGGGTAAATGCACAGCTATGAAGTAGTTCCAGGTCTATTGACTGCATTAGTTCAATTTAACATTTACAAAAAAATATATATATTTTTATAATTTTATTGCAGCTAAAAAAAGTTTTTTGAGAAAATAAACTTTTTTTTGTGGGGGTCGAAACATATAAGGTAATGCAATACAATGATGATGCGAGATGTTTGAATATTTGTTCCTCTGAAGCCTGATATATCATATTTAATACTTATGTTTTAACATGATTTTTCTAAAATATATATATATATATATATATATATATATGTATGGATAAGTTAAGTTACCTAAGTTGCTGAAGTCCAGTAGATGTTCATTTTGAAATTTTACTTAAAATTTAACTAACAATTAGTTATTATTACATTTACTACTTTTAAAATCAGTGAAGATTTCACGGCAGGGACACATGAACCATAAGATATAGGTGGAATTTTTTAGAATTATATTAAGAGGCCTTTTACTTGCACTTAAAAATTAAAAATGATCAATCAGATGACAAAGGAAATTAGTAGACTCTGTAATAATTTAGAGACCGTAGAAATTAATTTCTCAAATACAATGCATTAGGTTTCCTAATAGTTTTTTAATGCACAAACTTGCTTGTGAATCAGGTGTGCAGGCAGCTGGTGCGCCCCCTGCTGGCAGTGAGTAGAGTCCTGCAGCGGCAAGTGGAGGATCTGGCTGCTCTCTTGGCTCGGAAGGATGCCGAGATACAGGACTATCAGGAGAACGGAGCTGTCTTGAGTAGAGGTAATGATCTCATTTGCGGTTTCGATGCAAATTCTCTCGTTTTTAGCTCACTGATGGTCATCTTAAACTCTGCCCTCACAGCCAGACTACAAACAGAGCCGTTTGACATGCACCAGTTCAGGGAGAACTTCTTCACACAGGTGCGAAGCATTTTTACATTCAGTCTCCTGCTAAATTTAGTCAGTCAGAACTAGCATGCATATGACACCATGATTGCTCAGTCCAGTATATGTACTGAACCAGGTCACTGGGCTCCTTCTAGGGTTTGTTATGGGAGAGAGAACAGCGAGAGCTAGACAGGAAGATTGACTGGATCTCTGTTTGACTCAGAGCTGAGGGTCACCACACACACACAGTGTATAATTAGGCTGAAGTGTGGTTTTTTGAACCCGAAGAGTGTTTGCAGTGACAGCTCTGTTGTAGCGTTGCCTCACACTGAACCGTCAATTGACTGGAGGCTGTTTTATTTCTTTTCCCGTCATTGTGTGTGTGTGTGTGTGTGTGTGTTTGAGTGTTTGAGTATTTCCTGCTTTTTTTGGTGGTGTGTGTGATTAGGACTGGGCCATATGAGGGTGCACTATACTATTATGCCATTGTAGATGTACAGTGAGAACCAAAAGTCTTAGACCATGGACATTTATGTTTCTAAAAAATGTTTCTATTTTTCCAATATATTTTTTTAATTAAATATATTTTTAATGACAGAATATATGATCAGTTCAACAGTTTGAATAAAATAAAAATAAAAAAAAGTTTACATGAATTTTAGTTTTATGACTTGAGAATGATCCAAAGATGGACCTGTGCTTTAATAGAAGTAAATAAAAATCATAAACTGTAATGAATATTAAATGCTTAATAAAATAATGAATTGTTATAATGAGCTAAAAAAAAAAAAAAGCTAAAACTGTAAAAATAAAATAAACATAAAAGGGTTAGTTCACCCAAAAACGAAATTTCTTTCATTAATGACTCACCCCAATGTCGTTCCACACCCGTAAGACCTCTGTTCATCCTCGGAATACAGTTTAAGATATTTTAGATTTAGTCCGAGGCCTTTCTGTCCTTTGAATGTAAGTGTATGCCCACTTGCTGTCCACGTCCAGAAGGTAATGAAATCATCATCAAAGTAGTCCATCTGTGACATCAGTTGGTTAGTTAGACTCTTTTGAAGCGTCGACAATACATTTTGGTCCAAAAATAACAAAAAATGTGATTTTATTCAGCATTGTCTTCTCTTCCACGTTTGTTTTCAAACCTCAAATAAAGATTCAAATGGTCGCGAATCAGCAGATTGATTTGTGATTCATATCACCAATGTCACGGGATTTTAGCAGTTTGCCAGTTTGACACTCAATTCGAATCTTGAATCATGACCGTTTGATTCTTTATTTGAGGAACACGGAAGAGAAGACAATGCTGAATAAATTCCTATTTTTTGTTATTTTTGGACCAAAATGTATTGTCAACGTTTCAAAAGAGTCTAACTAACCAACTGATGTCACAGATGGACTACTTTGATGATGATTTCATTATCTTCTGGACGTGGACAGCAAGCAGGCATACACTTACATTCAAAGGACAGAAAGGCTTCGGACTAAATCTAAAATATCTTAAACTGTATTGCGAGGATGAACAGAAAGAAATTTCATATTTGTGTGACCTAACCCTTTAAGTGCAATGTTAAACATATTTTATTTCAGCTAGTTGCCAAGCAACATTTCTCATTTTCTTTTTATTAAAATATATTAAACTACAATCTAATAAAAACTATATAGAAATAATTTAAAAAAACAATAATGAATAAATATGAGGAAAAATCCTTAAAAATTACTAAAACACATGAATCCAAAATAAAAAAATAAAGTTTTTACATATGTCTGTATACTGTGTATAATTATGTATATATAAATACATGTATATGTATATATAAATATGTATATATAAGATCAATTTTATATATATAATATATATATATATATATATATATATATATATATATATATATATATATATATATATATATATATATATATATATATATATATATATATACACTTATGTCAAAAAGATTCTATATAAGCAGAACTTTCATGTTTAATGGGTAATTAAATTTTTTCTAGTGATGAAATATGTTGACAAGCTTCTTAATTCATAAAATGTAATTAAAATAAATGCAACCAAAATTATGAATTTAAACTAAATCGACCATGAATGGTCCCATTTAAGGGGTTATATAGAACCTTTTGTTCTAAGAGCGTATTTTCACATTGCATTTTCATATAGAACTAGTCTATCACGCTTCTGACCGTTCTGCCTTACGGTCACTACAAACACACTGACCACAGTGGGAGGAGCCCTAAAATAGACCAGAGCTATGTATTTTGTATTTATTAGCTACTTTTTGTTCTCTTGATGAGTAATGTTCTCGTGGCTGAATAACAGAGTTATTTATTGGATTCAGCCCTGAGCTTTAATTTCAGTGCTGGCAGTCGTGCTTTCTGCATGAGGTGAGTCCTTTGATAGGTGTGTTTGTCTGTCTGTCTGTATGTATGTGCGAATCCACCGGCATTTCTCACTGGCCTGGTGAATGTGCAGTCAGATATGTGTGGCTTGACTTGATGGTGTGAGAAAAGGATATGAGTCTGCTCACCCACTCACTCTACTGTACCAAACACCGAGATACTAGTCCCATCTTAAACTGGTGGCATGACTCCATAGCTTTCACAGCTGATTGTTATCAGATGATCAGATAAAATAATTTGTACATATATATACACTGAGCCAGTAAGATTTTTTTAAAGGAAATTCATAATTTTATTCAGCAAGGACATTAAATTAATCAAAAGTAACAGTTAAGACTAATATTTTTTTAAACTGATTTCTATTTTAAATAATTACTGTTCTTTTTAACTTTCTTTAAATTAAATAATCCAGAAAAAAATAATGTAGAGTTGCACGATTCTTAATTAATTGCTAATCAAATTAAAACATGTTTTTAAATCCCACGATTCTGAATAGACAACCAAACAAGAAAACGTAATTTACTTGATGATCTGACAAAATGATAATTGCTGCAGTGCAGTCTATAGTGTTTATTTAATTTGAATTAATTATTTTACAAAGTGGTTTGAATGAATGATTCAATTAAAATGTAATTTATTTATGTGATAATGACATTTTCAGAATCATTACATTAAAAAAGGTTGTGCAGCTGCTAACATTTTTATGGAAACCATGATACTAGAACGGCACGATTAACCGTTAAAGAGCCCAAACTCGAGTCAAACGCCCACATGATCTTATGCCTTAATGGCAACCAAACAAAAAAACGTAATTTACTTGATCATTCAATGACTGGATGAATCTCTTGTGTATGATTGACACATACATTTTTTTAACAGTTGTCGCCACCTACTGGTGTAGCAAAGTAATTGTTACAATCTTTTTTAAAGGGATACTCCACCGCTTTTTCATATTAAACTGTTATTCCCTTAACTAAAACGAGTTGATACATACCTCTCTCATCTGAGTGCGTGCTCTTAATCGCTCTGACGCGCGGTGACGATCTGATAGCGTTTAGCTTAGCCCACTAAGCCCAGTTCATTCACTATGGTACCAAACAGAGATCAAGTTAGACGCGACCAAACACCTCCACGTTTTCCCTATTTAAATACAGTTACACAAATAGCTGAACGACCAAGTATGATGACACAAAATAAAACATGGCGCTTTTCTAAGCAGGTTTAAAAGGAGAACTATAATGTATGGCGGAATAGCACTTCTGAGAGTACTTTGACTCTGCGACTCGCCCCACCCACTCTCATTTCTGTAAAAAGGGGGGAGAGGGAGATGTGAAAGAGGATTTTTCACCTGTGACTTTTTACTGCGCCAAGTTGAAGTACTCTCAGGAGTGCTATTCTGCCATACATTATAGTTCTCCTTTTTAACCCACTTAGAAAAGCGCCATGTTTTATTTTATGTCACCATACTTGGCCGTTCAGCTATTCGTGTATCTGTATTTAAATAGGGAAAACGTGCAGGTGTTTGGTCGCTTCTAACTTGATCTCGGTTTGGACAAATTATGATAATATGTGTTTAAAAAAGACTGTTTGTGAAGCTGTTTTAAACATAGACCTACATGACAACTGCTTTCTCTGGATCAGTGGCAGAGCCAACACAGATTTGAACGTTCGCTGTGACAGTACTTGTCAAATAGCCGAATCGTTGCCATTTAAGCATAAGATCATGTGGGTGTGTGACTCGAGTTTGGGATCTTTAATGGTTAATCTAGTATCATGGTTTCCACAAAAATGTTAGCAGCCATCACATAAATAAATTACATTTTAAAATATATATTAATTTAGATTTCTGTAATAATGTAGTAATATTTTTTACAGTGTTACTGTTTTTACCAGTACTATATTTTGATTAAATAAATGCAGTCTTGGTGAGTATAAAAGACTTTTAGTCTTACTGAACCCAAACTTTTGAACGGTAGAGTATATCTGTCACAAAACAATGAGGATCTCAATTAATACATTTACACTACATACAAATCCTGCACATGAAAACAATCAAACTGTTGAATTTTGATTAACTGTCCAAATTAACTTATTCGTTTTAATGAATAAGATTCATATTTTTTGGTTACATTTTACAATTTTTCATTTGTTAACTACATTAGGTAACACGAGCAAACAATGGACGGTTTATTTCTACAGCATTGACTTATCTTAGTTCATGTTAATCTGAACATGTAAAGTTAGTTGATGCACCTTGAACTAACATGGACAAACAATATGAACAACTTTATTTGTATTACCTAACATTAACAAAAGGTTAAAGGTGAACTATGTAGTATTTTTGCAGTAAAATATCCAAAAACCACTAGGCCGGTGTTATATATTTTGTTCAGTTGAGTACCTACAATATCCCAGAAGTTTCCAACTATTTGTAAATTGTGAGAAAATTACTATTTTAACTAAGGACAGGGACGTTTCAACATTGCATTTGAGGGAGTCGCCTGTCAATTGCGTCATATCTGCGTTACCCTCGGTTTCGGCTTTTATTCCTCAGGAGCGCTTTACTCTTAGCAGTGTGAACAAGTGAACGCACGGAGTAAAGTCATAACATCGTTTTGAACACACTTAAACGTACCTTAATGATAAACAGAGCTACATTACCTCAAAATCATAACCAGAAGAGCGGATCTGTGCAGGCGCCCGGCGAATGTGTCCCGTCCCGTCATAATAAAAGTCCCGGTATTCGCGAGGCAGGTATTTGTTTAACAATCGCTCCAGCAGCTGTGCTCAGGTCCATAACACTCGGTCCTGCTCTGCTTTAGACTACAGTAACGTTAATAACCGCATGCATGAACGTGATTTCTGCCCGAGTCCTATTTTCCACCGGCTGTGATGAGAAGACCACATCTCCCAAGATGCTGCGCTCACACTTTGCGTCATCAAACTACGATTTGTTTTGAATAGGCGCCCTCCAGTGGACGGAAAGCTCCATAGTGCACCTTTAATACATCCTCTAAAATATATTTCTCTTTTTTAGTTCATGTGACCTTTTTGTAAAGTGTTACCAGATTTTTTTTAAGTGGCAATATTTGCTCTTTAAATTTGAATTTGAATTTTGAGGCTTTTTGCCATCATTTTCTATATAGCAGAAATACTTTTTGTGTCTATTGAAATGTGAGCTTGAACATTATTAGATTTTTTTTTTTGTGGACATATCAAAGTCATTTGATTGCTGCTGTCTCGCAATACAATGGGAAATTCCACTCCACACTGAAGAATCATTTAAGACCCAAGTCAGAATAAAAATGAAGGCGTGTTTGGAAAAATGTCTCGCTGAAATGCCAAACAAACATAGCAAGTCTCTGGAAAAATGGAGTCCGTTCTTGAGATTCCTGATCGGCAGAAGCCTGGTTGAGAGTGTATGTTTGATGGATGGATAGATATGCTGTTTGAAATGCTGTCTTTTGGCGGTCAAAACTTTAAACGAAGACATATTCCCATGAGTTTGTAAAGTTGTGTTTAAAGACTGCAAATGTCTACCCCACGCCGGTGATGCATACTCAGGGTTTTTGAGGGAAGGGAGAGTGTGAACGTTTACTTTGTGTTTTCAGTAGGCGTGTGTACTTTGCTTGATTAACACAAAGACTTGCTTAAGGGACCATATTAGTGAAGGTGCTGTCCTCATTGCAGGTCTTTTGAGGTTGAATACATTTCTGTGTGAATGTGTTTCAATGACGCAAACTGTTGGTTTTTTTAGGGTTGAAGCATAAAAAGAGAAAATGTTACCGTTGAGAAACCAGTTTTGGTTTGGCACTGATGAAGTTGACCCCATCCGGTTTACTAAACCTAAAGACCAGCACCCAAAACCATCATGTATCTGAGACATAATATAGATGTCCAACCGTTCAAGAGGTTGGGGTCCACCAAGGCTGCATTTATTTGATCAAAAATACAGTAAAACGGTAGCCTGACGTCATACTCAATTCAATTCAATTCAAGTCAGAATATGAGTCTGAAACTGCTCCATTGGGCTGTGATTATGAGGCGTGTTTCAACCGAACTAGGAAAGACATCAATTGGATAGACCTACAACCAATCAGAGCAACGTACCAAGCGACGCATTGTCAAACGTCAACAGAGCTCAACTGCACTGTGTTGCCAAGTCCGCGTTTTCTTCCGTGGTTGTTTTATATGTCCATGGGTTGAAGCGACTATTAGATATATAGACCCATGAGTGCGAATTTTAGCAGGCAATCTTGCCAAAATAACACACATTTTACCCCCCCAACACCATTTTTCCCCCGGAGAACCCCCCGAGAATCTATTGTTTAGGGCTAGTAGTTGGCGGATTTTGTTGTAAAAACTTGGCAACCCTGTCTGCACACGCGCTGGAACAAAACGATCTTAGCCGGTGTTGTAAAAAATAAAAGAATTTATTGATACACAGAGTACTTACCCAACATGATCATCATCTTTGAGAGAAATTGTGAAGGTGAATGCAAATACAAACAAGCTCTCCGTTTAGGATTCGAGTAAATAATTATGATCCAAGCCCCTTTGATGACGTGCATGATTACGTTCCTGTTTATCATCTGTCCATCATCGTCTAAAGCCCGCCCTGATGATTTCATTGGTCCGAACAGTTTCTGTTCGGGGATAATTACTCCTCTATGGAGCGATGCCAGAACGAATTGCCCGACCTAAAAATGTTGTGGGCGGGGCTAGGTTAGGCTGGCATCCAGGCTAGTAAGACAGTACCATTGTGAAATATGATTACAAAGAACTGTTTTCTCTTTGATTATATTTTAAAATGTAATTAAAGGATTAGATCACTTCAAAATGAAAATGTCCTGATATTTTAAGCTCAGCCTCATCTCATCCAAGATGTTCATGTTTTTCTTTCATCAGTTGAAAAGAAAATAAGTTTTTTGAGGAAAAATTCCAGGATTTTACTCCCCACCAATGACTTCCGCCTACGTCTAGTGTGACATTTTCAACGGTATTGTGTAATCACTGGCGAGCGGAGAGCAGCGTAAGTTGAGCAATTTAAGTTAAAAAGTATATTTACATTTTTAATCATCAGTACTAATAATTAACATTTTAATTTTAACCACCATTATTAGCAATTAGCTTTGCAATGAATTAACTAATAATCATGCAAATGCTGATGACGTGTTTGTCCCCAGTATTGAGCTACTGTCGTGTTGACGAGCAGCGAATTATCAAATTTCTCAAAAAATAAAAAATAAATGGTTCATACATTTTCCATACGGTTCCAAAAGGGGGTTCACAGCAGCTCCATAGAAGAACCTTTTTTGTGTCAGTTCTTAAAATAACCTCTCTTTTTGTGAAGAACATTTTAATAATCCAAATAAACTTTTTCTGCTATACAGAACCTTTTGTACAATGGAAAGTTTCCATGAATGATAAAGGCATAGTTCACCCCAAAATGAAAATTATGTTGTTTTAAACCTGTATGAGTTTTCTTTTTTCCGTTGAAAACAAAACGGAAAAATATGTCTTAAAATATGTTGGTAATCAAACAGTTGACAGTAGCCATTGACTTGCATAGTAAAAAAAAAAATATATATATATATATATAATATGGAAGTCAATGGGTGCCCTCAACTATCTGGTTACTAGCACTCTTTAAACATGAAGGGTGAGTTAATGATACCAATTTTTTCATTTTTTGTTTCTTAACTGAACCTTTAATGCCATTAAAAAAAAACTTTATTTTTAAGAACGTAGTATCGATTTAGCATAATTTGTGGGGAGGATATTTTGAAGTATGGAGAAACATTTTCCCCATGTCCCCCGTAAGTGCCACATTCTTGTGTGAGTTAGTGTGTGTTTTATTGTTAGACACTAGAATCTGTCAGATGTCTATGCCTTAATTCCAGCTGAAGCTCAAGACATCTCCCTGTAACTGAAGCTTTTGGCTCCTGGCCTTATAATCACCCCAATCTGATAACCATGAAACCCATTCAGGACCGCTTCAAGAGGTCAGATGTCTCTCGTTCTGTTATTCCTTCTCCCTCCATAGCTCTGCTCCAGTTTTCCACAGGGTGAGCTCTGATCTGTAATTAGTTAGCTGTAGCTGGGCTGTGGTTTACTCTGCCTACTTTGAACCCCTGAGAAGAGCTGCCCTGCCAGCCAAAACAAGAGTAACATCCCGTCAAACACGAGTCCCTCTCGTAAATGTAATCAATGGAAACATCGTAGAAAATGTAAAAATAGATGGCAAAAAGAGATAACAACATGGTTATCAATGCATTGCTTTGGTCGTTATGCAGTTGCTAGGGTGTTCTGGGAGGTTTTACCTGTTTTATTGTCTGTCCAGTCATGTAGAAAAGTAAACACACATCTCAACAAGCCACATAATTTGTTCTACAGTTTGTTCAAATTCCTAATTATGATAATAATATAATGTTTGTCTTGGTATGCACCACTAATAAAGAAAACTAAGGGAGTGTGAGACAGAGGGTGAACTGAGAAAAAGAGGTAATGGATATTTTTAGGAGGAGGGGTTTGACTGAATGAGAGCGAGGACAGATTTATAGAGGACTATAAAATGAAGCTCCTCTCTGGGTTTAATCCATGATGCCCATTTAAGACTTCACCTGCCTTTATTTGTTTCTCTATAGATTGTGTGTCTGTGTGTCAACCTGAATGCACACAGACTTGTGTCACTGTGGGGACATAAATGGAGGTCCCCATGAGAAAAAAAGCTTATAAATCATACAGAATTAGTTTTTTGAAAATGTAAAAATGCAGAAAGTTTTGTGTGATGGATAGGTTTAGAGGTAGGTGGGATAGATATGGTATACAGTATAAAAAACGTTACCTCTATAGAGTCACCACAAGGATAGTGAATCGTGTGTGTGTGTGTGTGTGTGTGTGTGTGTGTGTCTGTGTGTGTTGCTTGATTTTAGCTCAAATTCTGGTTCTGGTGTTTGGCCAGAATGGTGTTTGGAGGGTAAAATGTGTGTTATTTTGGCAAGGTTGCCTGCTAAAATTCGGCACTCATCGGTCTATATATCACATAATAGTTGCTTCACCCCTGCGGGGTGCAAACATAGAAAACAACCCGCGGAAAAAACGTGGACTTGGCAACACAGTGCAGTTGAGCTCTGTTGACATTTGACAATGCATCGCTTCAATGCTCTGATTGGTTGTAGGTTTATCCAATTGATGTCTTTCCTGGTTCGGTTGAAACACGCCCCATAATCAAAGCCCAATGGAGCAGTTTCAGACTCATATTCTGACTAGAATTGAGTATGACCACATCAGGCTAGATCTAAATGGGTAAATCCCATAGAACCTGTCAATTATTGGTCTGGGTCATATCTCACCTTAAAATCTAAATAAAATATTAATAAAATTATGTCAATTTTTTTGTATTTTTGGCACATTTCTGTACATTTCCCTCCCCATTTTTCTCACTTTGTAAATGACCAAAATCTTACATCAAAATATGATAATTTAATTTCGCCATAACAATATATATCACAGTAGTTATTTTTGCTTTGCTTTTTATTATAAAAAAGTTTTGATACCATTGAAATTTCATAATTTGTCAAAAAATGTAATATCCCACAAAAAACGAATGCGTGCATACATAAAAAGTCATGCTTACTGAAGACAAGTGAACAGTCAGTGATAAAAAAAAAGAAATATGACAACAAACTTCAATAGAACAAAGAAACAGACCTACCTGAAAAACTTCAAGCAATAGAAAAAAGAAAAAAAAAATTATATATATATATATATTGTATCCATCTGAAAGAATAGTCATATACACCTAGGGTGGCTTCAGGGTGAGTAAATCATGGGCTAATTTTAAGCGTGGTTCATTTTTGGGTGAACTATCTCTTTAAATTAAATGTATGTGTTTTTGATCAAATGTAGTCAACATTAGAGACTTTTTTTCATAAAATCTTACCAGCCTCAAACTTTTGAACAGTAGCGTATGTGCTTGTTAGTTGAGAACAATAATCTTAAGTCTTTTATGGTGAAATATGATCTGCATGTTTGTGTAAGGCCCACTCATAACCGTTAATAAGAATTCCGCTGCTGATGTCGAATTCAAAATCAAGTGGCACTTTTTTTTCCTTTTAATAGGGTGTACAAACCAAACACAGATATGAGATTGTAAAAATTGTAACAGAATAGTATGATATAATAGTTTTTCTTTATGTTCAGAAATATGGAACTATGCAAGACTGAAACCGCCACAGAATTTCCTAAGTGTATGAACCTATAGGTTAAGTAATTGTCAAGTTAATGAATAAGTCACAATTTTATTAAAAAAATTGGTAATGGTAATGTCTCTATATTTTACAACAAATTACCTGCCCTTTACCTGCTGAACACAAAACAAGAATTGGGACTCTCTGGAATCTTCCATTTAGAGTCTATTGGTTTAGAGTTCTTCCACAAACCACTAAAACCAGCCAGTGCTGGTGATCAAATTTGTTCTAATTAGTTCTAAGTATGATAATAATGTGATGTTTGTATTAGTATGCACCACTAATAAAGAAAACCTAAGGGAGCGTGAGACAGAGGGTGAACTGAGAGTAAGAAGTAATAGATATTTTAGGAGGAGGGGTGTGACTGAATGACTACTATCAAGTGTATATACTTGCCTTTCGCCAGCTAACTGTTGAACACAAAACAAGAATTGGGACACTCTCTGGAATCTTCCATTAGAATCTATTGGTTTAGAGTTTTTCCACAAACCACTAAAAACCAGCCAATGCTGTTTACCAGCTAGGAATAGGTGTATCAACATGATTCACTAACACATGAACCGCTTTTCCCTGACTCTTCCCCTCCTTGACGCACGCAGATGATGGTGGATGATACGGTATCAGCGTTTTTGTAAATCATCTGGTATCTGTGGTATTGTATAGTTGGCATATTTCAACTATTTGTTTTACTTATGCTTTTTCTGAAACAAAAAACAGCCTTAATTGATCAGTTGATATGACAAGAAGAAAAAAAAAAAAGATCAGGAGAGGAGAAATGATGTGAGGGGAGGCAGGAAGTGCACACTCATGAACTGTGGCTTCTCTCCTCACATTGCCCTCTCTGTCCCCAAAGAGGAACTCAAAGCATTCATTTATTTTTATGATATTTCAACAAACAAATAATAAAAATAAATCAATGTAAACCCCAAACGTCTACACGTACATTTAGGGGCCCTTCATTCATCCAGTGGTCACCAATCTCACCAGGTCAATATTTGTCGAGCTAATTTTGAGAATTTGTCCTCTCTGTTGTGAAAGAGAATGTGTTTGGGGAATGTGTGAATGCAGTCATCTTTACCCTTACCCTGTTTAACTTTTTTGTGTGCATTTTTTTTGACAATTAAGAACAATTCACTCCCGAATTCTCATTATCATAATGCATACTTTTAAGTCTATTTTCACTTTTTTTATTCTTAATTTTCCTCAGGCAGAATATAATTTGAATTCTTTACTGAGATAAAGTATTCATATTTGACTGTTTATGTGATCTCAGCATGGTGGCCCTCTTTACATAGAGTAAAATAGCTTCTTTCAGGCAAATTATATCACTGGTTTCATCTTAAGTATCGCATTTTAATGATTACTATTCATTTCTTTAGCAATAACTTTTTTTAATTTAATATTTAAATTAAATATAAATACTTTTTCTTGTATTAGATATGTGATGAGATTTAAAAGGGGGAAAAATGTTTACTTTTATTCAGCAAGTGATAGAACTCTTTTGTAACATTATAAATGTCTTTAGTTACGATTTCAAATAAATGAAAATTGAACTTTTTATTCATCGAAGAATCCTGAAAAATGTATTAGTTTTCACAAAAGTATTTAGTAGCAAAAACACTGAGCACAGATTATAATTGATCAAATAATTTACCAAATCAGCATATTAAAATGATTTCCACATATCCCCTTTTTCCATTAAAAAAGTTTTCCATCTAACGAAATGAATAGCACTTGTCCAGAAATGTAATTGTCCAAGACAGTTCCTTTATGGAGACTAATAAGTAACTGAAATTGAATGTCTTCTCTTTCTTTATGGTTGGGTCATTCATTCTCTCTCTTGTTTTTTTTTTTGTTTTGTTTTTTGTCTCTTAGATTGTTCCACAGATGGGTGTGACGCTGGACAGTTTGGGTTTTGACTCAGAGTTGCAGGCCCTGTACATGGCAGTGAGCTCGGGGAAAACGGGTCAGAAACGCAAACGCTCTCTTGACAGCAGCCCTGCGTCAGAAGACAACCACGTCGCTGAACCTGATCACCTACAAATCACTGATTTCCCCAAAGGTTACTGCCTTACAGACACTGAGCTTAAAACATGGGTTAAAGGAGTCTTTCCAAACCCATATGTCTGTCTTCTGTGTAACACAAAATGAAATGTTTTGCAGAATGTCCTGGCTGCACTTTTTTCTTAAAAGGAGTGTTGCGCCCAAATATCATACACTGAGAATACGCGGCAAAGTGTAACATTAGTGGTGTTAACTATCATTGACTGTTGTTGTGTCTCGTGACCAAAGTTTATGGATGTCAAATTTGGTGTGGTGCATCTAAATGCGCCACATAATTTAATAGACGTGTAGATGTTAAGGGGATAGGTGAACCTGATTTGCTCCTGGAATAACATCTTTGTTGATCTTGGAACAGCATTCCAAATCAACCAGTCAGATATGAGGGACAAGTTTACAGTTTATGTCAAGTTTAGGCTTACAATCAGGGTTTGGTTCTGGTCAAATCAGTTCACTCTAATTTTAGGGATACGTTATGGTTATGGTTAGGTTTAGCGGTAGGGATAGGGTAAGGACAGAATTTTCAGAGAAAAATGTTGTTCCAGGAACATGTCTTACCTGGCAAAATCACAGTGACCAGTTCATCTTCAAACACAAATGAATATGTTTTAATGAAACCTGAGAGGTTTCTGTCTCCCCATTGAAAGTCCAGGTAACCAAAATGTAGAAGATCCAAAAAGGTCATAAAGGACATAAATTGTCAAATTAATCCAAATGAATCTAATGATTTAATCCAAGTCTTGGTAAGAGATATTAGTTTGTGATGAACAGATTTCAATTAGGCTTTAAGATGTAAACAATGGTCGACTCGCATACGTGGAGCACATCGCATATGGCAAGCAAAGAAACTCCTCAAACATGCCAGTGTTGTGCGCTTTTGGTTTATATGTGATGAATTTTATTTTTATGTGATAAACCTTTAATGAGACAGTTGCACTGGCAGGTGCTATTTTTGGTGATTTTTAAATTATGCTTAAAGTGGCTATATGTAAGAATTTTTGCTAACACTTTTAATGGTCCTTTTTGAACATTCTGTTGACTAAACATTCACATTGCTATGATCAGATGCTTTCTGCTTTCTCATTTTTATTATGCGTTTATTTTATTATTGAGAGGAAAGCGCAGCACATTTTTTACACATTCAACTAATTGTCACTTTCAGCTGCATGCTGTCAGGATGCTCATTAACAGTATATCTCAGCAAAGATATTTCCAACTTTTTTGTACTTCTAAGCAACTAATGAAAAATTAGTTTGCCATGAGAATATTGTGTGTTACATGTCCATGAGCTATAATTTGCTGGCTTCAGTTTACTTAATGGCCACCGGTCCTGATAATAACAAGGGTTTCCAAATTCTACACATATCCCCTTTAAATTACGATCGCTCCTTCACACATTTTATGACATCAGAATTTATATGGAACACTTTTGTGAACACTGTTTTCGTCTCCTTTTGTGTTACACAGAGGAAAGATTATATTTGTTTGCAACAATAAATGATATAGGGTGAATAAATGATGACAGTTTTCATTTTTGAGTGGTGTTTTTGTTTGCTGTGCTGTTGCAGGTGTGGCGTCTTCACTGGCTTCTCAAGAACAGAATTATGTCAAAGGATCATCAGGAAGACCTCTGGTGGCAGACAATAAACAGGTTTGGTCTATTCCTTTGCCATGTGCTAGTTGTTTCTAATGTTATACTTATTCTTGTCACAATTTAACAAAATAAATATTCAAGTAATTCTTTCAGAGAACCGTAATGCCATGAATACTGCGTTTTAGAGAACGTAACTGACACGTTCACTTTTCTTTTTTTATTCTCATTGTACCATGAACACAACATTGCTGAGCCATAGGCTGGCAAAGTTTGACCACTATGTTTGTTTTTAGAGGCTCTGGAACTTCAACAAAAAAAGACAGAAGGTCTTCTTCAGGACAATTTTACCATAAATCTGAAAAGGCTAGAAAATGTTACTCCCCTTGATATGTTTCAAGTGATATTCTGGGTTAAATATAAATTAAACTCAAACAAAACGTGTGCATAAAATGCACCTACAATTGATGTCTATGGGGCACCGTTGCATGGTTTCCCCTTACACTTGCATTTAACTGTTAACTGATAGTCTTCAAATCGATTCACAAATCAAGCTATCAAGCTATAATAATTTTCTGTGGTAGTTAACAGAAATTCAACTATACGTGGTTTGCCAGATTTTTAATTTAAAGGAACTAAAACCAATTCTGAATGATTCCTTCAGACTATCCCGTTACCTTCTACTGCTGCTGCTGGTTCTGAGGAACGTTCCACCTCACGGACGAAGAAGAAGAAAGCAATGGGGCTTTTTCGGTGACAGTTCATGCCTCTGAACCAAATAGCACCAGATGTGGGATATTTTGTGCGCAGTGGGATGGTTGGAACTCAACTGGCCTAATTCCTCGGTTAGAAAGAACAGCAGCTACTCCAGAGTGAAGATTGACAATACTAATGTTTATTAGGCCATCCAATTGCAAGGAATAAACAGGATTGCGTGGGTATACATAAATGTGTGTGTGGTTTCTGTGAGAGAACAGAATAAATATGATAAATATACATAATCATGACATGACAGAAGATATACTAATATATTAGTTTACAATAAGAACTGTAACTATACACTGATAAGATTTGTAACGGTAAACCTGAGCTTATTTGTAACATATAACCGCTAAATGCAGCTACATTAAATGGAGCGGGCTACCGCACCCGCTGTTAACAAGCGGTGTCGAATTACAAAGTGTGTGCGCTGCTTCAGCACTGCCGCGCGCTCTTTATTAACAATTGTTAATATGTCAAGCAGACACTGGAAAATGTTTTTGTCAACATACATGATAATCAACTATTTCTTACGAACAAATAAACATTGTTCATAGCACAATAACTGGATGATTCTTCTAATAGGTGAGCATTACACCGAGTGAATATATATTGACCTTATATTAGTTCTGAGGTAATATTAACTGAATTACGCAATGACACACTCTGAAACACATCTAAAGTGATAATAAATATTGTTACTTACGGAGTTATTAACGCACAGTAATACCACACAAAGCAAAACAGACTTTAAAGGAATAAACAAAGCCAGGAGAACTCCTCTCGATGCTGCTGAAAACGAAACCTTTTTGCGCATGCACCAGACAAGTCTGAACAAGTTTGACTCGCGCATGCGTGAGACAGGGAATTTTGTACAGCCGCCCCACAAATTTAGGTAGGAAATTTGTAAGTCCACAAAAGGCCCCACCACTACTAGTGCTGCAAACTAATTTTTAGGCATTTCAGGCAATACAATTAGTTTAGCAACAGGGCGGACATATGTGTTGCCTTTAATGTCCACTTCCACGGCTCTTATTGCACCATCGTCACTTGGTAGGACTCTGGTTACCTTACCGACTGGCCATTGGGCTCTGGGAAGTTGAGAATCCACAATCAATACAACCTGATCGACTGCTAGGTTTTGTGTGATGTTCTGCCACTTCTGTCGAAGCTGGAGACTGGGTAGGTAGTTCCTAAGGAACTGGGTCCAGAAGTGATCGGCAATCACTTGGCTGTGTCTGTAGCGTCGCCGTCCAAGTAGATTGCTGGGTCCATACACAGCCTGAGGTAGAGAAGAGTCCTGCCGCCCCATAAGCAGCAAATTGGGGGTAATAGGATCAGGATCCGCTATATCAGATGATACGTACCCCAGGGGTTTCGAATTTAGGATGCCTTCCACTTCGATCAACACTGTGGTAAGGACTTCCTCCGAGACGGTATGATCTTTCAGAACAACTTGGAGCGAAGCTTTGACGGATTTAATTTCCCTCTCCCATACTCCTCCGAAGTGCGGTGCGTGAGGTGGGTTGAATTGAAAGGATATTTTCTGTTTGGCTAGTTGCTCTTGGAGGGATGGTTCCATTTCGGCAAAGGCTTCAGAGAGCTCACGCTCTCCACCCCTGAAGTTGGTACCTCTGTCGCAGATGATCTCAAAGGGCTTTCCTCTCCTTGCTATGAAGCGTCTGAGGGCTAGTAAAAAAGAATCTGCGTCCATGCTGCATAACAATTCGATATGTATGCATCTTGTAGTGAGACATTTAAATATTATGCCCCATCTCTTTTCTTGCCGTCTGCCAATTTTGATCAGATATGGCCCAAAACAATCAACTCCTGTCGACCAGAAGGGAGGCTGGTTAATCCTCAGACGGGAAGCAGGCAAGTCTGCCATTTTGGGTACAGTGGGCTTGCCACGCCATTTCCTACACTCAGCGCATTGTCTCTGGTGCTTTTTGACCACCTGGCGGCCTCTGAGAACCCAATAGGTTCGCCTTAACTCTGCAAAAACCCTTTCAGGACCTGCGTGCATCAGGCGGTCATCAAAGTCTTGGATTAACAGTTTTGTTATGGGGTGTTCTGGTGCCAACACGATAGGGTGAAGTGTATCCTCTGATAATGTTGCAGCTTTGCGTAATCTACCACCCACTCTAATCAGATCAAGGTGAGAATCTAACGTTGGAGCAAGGGAACATAATCGACTGTTTGAATGCACAGATTTATTGGCTTTAAGAGCATGCACTTCATCAGGAAAACTTTCCATTTGTGCACGTCTGAGTACAGCCGTTTCAGTCTCTATACGTTCTGTCGCTGACATAGGGGGTGCTGCCGCCCCATGAAGAGAGTGATATGTGGTCATAATGAGGTCATCCCATGATTTGCAGTCATCTACCTTCGGTAAAGAGGCATGACTGATTGAGATATTACCACAGAATGAGGATTTACGGAGTTCTTCTGAATCTTCAATTGCCATTGAAGGGTGGATTGGCCAGTGTTCTGAAGATTGTTGCAGAAATGCTGGACCTTGCTTCCATCTACTGGGATGGGACAGATATATGAGGGTCTTACCGCGAGTGATATCGTCAGCGGGATTGTTATCTGAGTCCACGTATCTCCAGTTCTCATATCCAACGAGGTCTTGGATCTCTGCGATTCGCGTGCCAACGAACACTTTGTAATTGCATGACTCAGACTGTATCCAGTGTAGTACAGTGGTTGAATCGGACCACATTACCGTTTGCCTGATATCAAGTGTAAGCTCTGTGTTCAGTGTCTTGGCTAGCTGAGCTCCCGACAATGCTGCAGAGAGCTCAAGGCGGGGCATGGAGAGTTGCTTCTTGGGTGCCACCCGTGACCTCGCCATGATGAATGCAACTTGAATGTCATCGCCCGTTTCCACCCGTAGGTAAGCCACAGAGCCATATGCCTTCTCCGAGGCATCACAGAAGACATGCATATCGATAATAGAGGTGGTGTTATTGCATGCTGGTGTGTAACACCTGGGCAGTGTTATTCTCTGTAGGTCAGGAAGCTCTTCTTCCCAAGTGTGCCATTCTGAGAAGATGTCAGCTGGCAGAGGTTCATCCCAACCTCCAACCCTCTTCCATAGTGTCTGCACCAGGATTTTGGCCCTTGTGGTGAAAGGGATGATGTATCCGAGTGGGTCATACTGGCTAGCCAGGATGCGATAGACACTTCTCATTGAGGTTTCCCCAATTGTTGACACAGACCTGTGCTTATAGCCTAAAATGTCCTGTGAGCAGTGCCACACAAGGCCGAGGGTTGACTCTTGCGGATCAGTTTTGTTTGCAGAAAGCCACAGCTCACAGCCTACTGATTTGGCTTCAGCGGGTAAATGTGCAATCACACCGGGAACATTGCTAGCCCACTGCCTTATGTCAAAGCCACCAGCCGCTAATACTGCTCTAATTTTGTCAATGAGTTTCTTAGCCTGATGCTGAGACTGGAGAGACTGTAAGCAATTGTCCACATAGAAAGACTGCTGAACAGACTCAACTACATCTTCATTGCCTTCCTTGTTGTCTCTGACATGTCTCTGGAGGGCATAAGTAGCGCAGCATGGACTACAGGTTGTCCCAAATGGTAATACTCGCCATTCATAGATGTCTGGGCTGCGATCTCTTTCCATGTCTCTCCAGAGAAAGCGAAGCAGTGGCTGATCTTCCGGTAACAGTCTGATCTGGTGAAACATAGCTCGTATGTCTCCACTTATGGCAATGGCATACTCCCTGAACCTGAGCAGGACTCCCAACAGTGGTGGACCAAGAGTAGGACCAGGTAGTAGATTGTCATTCAGATTCATTTGATTGTAAGTGAAAGAACAATTGAAGACCACCCGGGCTTTGTCATTGTGGAGCACAATGTGGTGAGGAACATACCATAAATCACGGGAATTAGCTGCTTCTGGATCAGTTATTCGTACTGCATAACCTGCCTCTTCAAGTTTGTGTATCTCTTTGTTGTACATTTTTGCCAGGTCAGGATTCTTTACCAGGCGACGTTCTGTGGCTCTTAAAAGGGCCATGACAGCGTTGGGTGTTGCCTGCAGTCTAGCTGCATCCCGCTTGTAAAGTAGTGGGGTAGCATAGCGGGTTGTACCATCAACTGTAACACGTACCGATTTCTCCTCCAACATGGCAAGTGCAGATCTATCTTGTCTGGAGCGGACTACTTCTTTCTCATTTCTCTGGGGCAGTATGTCAAGCTGCCACAATCGCTCCACATGTTGACGTAAATCTTGCGTTGGAGAAAGGAAGGTAGTGTGGAGGCATACATCTACGTTTGAGGGATGCTGGAGAAATGTTGTTGGCCCTTGAACTGTCCAGCCAAGAAGTGTGTGTACCGCTATAGGGCTACCAAGCGGTCCCATTCGGATTGGGCAGTTTGGTGTGATCAACTGTGGATAATCTGATCCAATGAGTAGCAAAGGCTGCACTCTAGTGAACTCTAGCAAGGGAATGTCCCTGAGGTGTCCATATCTTCTCTTCAAGGCGTCCGCGGGACATGACTGCTCAGCAAGGTTGAGATCTGCGGCTGTGAATGCGTTCCGAATCACATGTTTAACACTTAAGTGTGATAGAGCAGATACCTCGAATGAGACTGTGGTTCCTCTTAGCTGAACAAGGTCTTGTCTTATTGTTCGAAGAGTCAAGTTTTCCTCAGATCCTTTCAAACCTAGATGTTTGACTGCTGCTGGCAGGAGGATCGTTCTTTCAGACCCATCGTCCAACACGGCATGGGTGTCCAGGAACCTTTTGCCACTGCGAAGTCTTACCGGGACAACTTTTAACATTACTCTGCCTGAATGACTGGCCTGGTCCAAATAAACCTGAGAAGTGGTTGTGCTCACTGTGAGTATGCTTTGGTTTTCTGCCTTGACTGCAACTTCATGCAAAACGGGCAGGTGGAGTCCCCCACATGTAGAGCAAGTTTTCTTGAGCGTGCAGATGTCTTGTTTGTGACCTCGACCACACCTCCAGCATTTACTGTGCTCACTAATCCAGCTTCCTCTTTGTGTGTGGTTCAACTTGCAAAAGGCTGCACAAGCATTGAGATAATGTTCATGGTTGTTGCAGTAGGGACAAAAGGGCTTGAAACGCTCCCGCTTTTTAGCTGTAGCTGCCATTTTGGTGTCTGTGAGGGAGCTGGTGGGCAAATGAATGGCTCTAGGTTGTTCACTGCCTGTGAGAATTGTGGCTGCTCTGGCTCTGGGCTGAAAAGGAGGTTTCTGATCTCGCCGGAAGGGTTCTGTATGCACTGGCCCTGTAACACGCCTAGATATTTGAATGGCCTGAGCCTTCCTCTCCAGCCACTCTGCAAATTCTGGCAATGTGTAAGTCCTGGAACTGCCACTCACAATGATGTGCTGGTTGAGGCAGTACTCTATGAATGAGTCTCTATAGCTGACAGGCAGTTTGGTCAGTAGGGTGTCAACGTGGGAGCCACATTGCAGTTCGTATCTAGAGGGCCCATGCATTGTGTTCAACATGCCCACCAGTGTATTAACAGCCGAAGAAAAGTCCTCAAATCCCTGCGCATCACCTGGTCGGATAGCTGGTGCATTGAGGATAGCTCTTAGCTCGCTCTGAATTAACTGTCTTGGTTGACCGTATCGCTGTTCAAGAGCCTGCATTGCACTGGTGTAGGGAAATGGGCTGTTGACATACCTTTTAGCTACCTGGTAAGCGGCAGGCAGATGCAGATGATCCAAGAGCACTTGATATTTATAGTCCTCTGTTAGATGTCTGTGTGGGCCAAGGATACTGTCCAGTCCCTTCTTAAGCATAAGGAAATCACTCTCTTTCCCTGAGGAGAAGACTACCAGCTTTGGTTTGGGGATGCCGTAGGAAGACGCAATGGCCATTTCCATCAGTCCAGGTTCCACAGGGTTGATGGGATAATCATACTGTGGTTGTGGTCCAGGCCAAGGAGGTAGATGCAGAGGTAGTGGTTGATAAGGTCGTTGAGGATGCATCACTGGTTGCGCTGGTACAGGCTGCACTGGAGCTGGCACCGTCTGCTGGTACTGTGGCTGCAGTGCGGCTGGTGCAGATTGTACAGCCGCTAACTGACGTTGCGGTTGCACATAAGTGTGTGCTGGCTGTACAGAAGCTGATTGATGTGCTGGCTGTATGCGGGCCGGTGCAGCCTGCAAAGGAGTCGGCTTATACTGTGGCTGTACCTGAGGATAGGCAGGCAGAACAGGCTGAGCAGCTGTGTGGGGCCATGAGTCTGATCGTCGGAATTCTGCAAATTGTCTCTGAGGCTGTGGCTCTGGCAGGGAAGATCCACGACCTATATTTGGTGGCTGCATGATTGGTTGCGGCTGCGGCTGCGTAGCTGGCTCGTGGTAAAGTGTCTCCTCATATTGTGGGGATGATGCTACAGTCACAGAGGGTTCTAATCCAGGGTTACTGAGTTCAATGTGAGGAAGACTCTGGTAGTGTCCGTAAACAGGAGATCTAGCAGCCTGTCGTACACTGTCCATTCTGATTTGAAGCTCTCTCATTTCACTGCTTAAATCTTTCCAACGGGCCTCTAAGTGATGCAGCTTTCCCCGTTCAAATTCTCTGTTCCCTGTAGCAGGAGTGATATAGCCCCTATAGGGATCCTGGTTTGCTTGAGATATTCCTTCAGTGACCTCTGCTGGTGAAGAATAAACATGACACGGAGATGGATAATCAAGCACATAATCCTCCAAGTAGGTGGGCACCCGCCGGGTACGACTTGGACGAGGATCTGGCTTTTGTCCTCCCTCATAGAAATCTCTGGATGTAGCCATAGCGCAGCTGATGTCCCGTAACTCCGGCTCGAAGGACCAATTTGTGGGATATTTTGTGCGCAGTGGGATGGTTGGAACTCAACTGGCCTAATTCCTCGGTTAGAAAGAACAGCAGCTACTCCAGAGTGAAGATTGACAATACTAATGTTTATTAGGCCATCCAATTGCAAGGAATAAACAGGATTGCGTGGGTATACATAAATGTGTGTGTGGTTTCTGTGAGAGAACAGAATAAATATGATAAATATACATAATCATGACATGACAGAAGATATACTAATATATTAGTTTACAATAAGAACTGTAACTATACACTGATAAGATTTGTAACGGTAAACCTGAGCTTATTTGTAACATATAACCGCTAAATGCAGCTACATTAAATGGAGCGGGCTACCGCACCCGCTGTTAACAAGCGGTGTCGAATTACAAAGTGTGTGCGCTGCTTCAGCACTGCCGCGCGCTCTTTATTAACAATTGTTAATATGTCAAGCAGACACTGGAAAATGTTTTTGTCAACATACATGATAATCAACTATTTCTTACGAACAAATAAACATTGTTCATAGCACAATAACTGGATGATTCTTCTAATAGGTGAGCATTACACCGAGTGAATATATATTGACCTTATATTAGTTCTGAGGTAATATTAACTGAATTACGCAATGACACACTCTGAAACACATCTAAAGTGATAATAAATATTGTTACTTACGGAGTTATTAACGCACAGTAATACCACACAAAGCAAAACAGACTTTAAAGGAATAAACAAAGCCAGGAGAACTCCTCTCGATGCTGCTGAAAACGAAACCTTTTTGCGCATGCACCAGACAAGTCTGAACAAGTTTGACTCGCGCATGCGTGAGACAGGGAATTTTGTACACCAGATGTGGACACTTTTATTTTCTGAATGCTTTATAAACAGTTTTATTCCTCTTAGGTCAAATTTGTACGTGATTTTGGACATTTTAATGTTGGATTTTATTCTGTATGCCCATCTTAAAGTTTTTGTGTCTTAAAAGTAATGAATAAAATATTGCCTTCCTTAATACTGGGTCAACTGGAATATGGTTAATATAGTCTCAGCCTCAGACGTCATGCTTATGGATCGCTGGCTGAACATCTGATATATAAGGCACAAAAAATGTGACTCACTTGGAGAAGTTCGAAGTCTTCTTCTGTTTGGTAGTATTCTACAGAGTCGCATTTTCTACCAGTCCTCCCTTTGTGATGCCAAACCCTCTCATGAAAGAAGAAAGTCTTTGCATTTACTACTGTGACATGGAGCTTATCAGGTTCAACTAAACACTAGATTTTCAAAAGTATGTGACGTTCACAGCATAGAGTCTTTAAAAGCCGGTTTTACACTGCATGCACAAGCAGTGCGGTGGCAGTGCAGAAGCTGTGCGTATGGAGAGCGAGAGATGACCGCGGCTTATGCAGTGCAAATACAGACAAATATTGTTCTTTCTATCACCTTTTCCTGTGTTTTCCTCCGACCCCTGCTTGCTTCGTGCTTTGATTTATAATGGGCAGGATATATGCGACCGTGTTCCCCTATGTCCCAAACACATATGCATATAACATGCTGTATGTTGTTTAAATGATAAAAGTAACCCTAAAGTTAAGATATGCCTTTTGAAAAATTTGTATAATTTAAAAGTTTGGGCAAAAACCTCTGGCAGTTTTTCACAGCGTTTGATGTCATATGGTGATTGTGAAACACAAGGAACACTTCACTACATGATTCATTTATTTTTCATGTTAATCAGGTGAAGACGGGTCAATAGGTCATTTGATCAAGAACAATGCACTGTGGTTTTAATTCAGGGTGAGCAGCGCTGCAAAAATAGACTGCGCCGAAACAATCGCGCCACTTCGGCTCTGCACCGCGTCTGTGTGAACGCTCTAATCTGTTAACATATGGTCATCGAAAAAAAATATGCACTGCGTACGCTCCGCTTACACGTGCAGTGTGAAACCAGCCTAAAGTTTTGCCAGTTTGTTATTGTCACATCGTCTTATGTTTGGGACATTAACATTATACTTCCACGCCAGTGTGACGTTAAACAAGATGAATTGATTGGTTGCTTTGAATGCTAGTCAGGCGGCCTCTTGGACAGTCCTTGGTCAATGAAACCTGCTATGGAGTCCAAACCTTCTACCATAAGTCTGAAAGTCTGGCTACATGAGACTAGGTTGAGCAGCGGCATGTGTAAAAAGTAAAGCTGCAATATGTATTGTAACGCAGAAGATGTGTTTGCAAATTGCGAGTGGCTACTTTTTATGCCGTAGAAAGTCAGGATGTGCAGGTTTTTATCAGTCTGTTGGGGGGAACCACATTGTGTTTTTCAGGGTACCGGCTGCTACAACTAGTGCTTCCAAGAAAGAAGACAAGCCAAGAAAGTACATGGAATTGACACCGTTTGTAAGGTATGTGGCGTTAGGTATGGAAGTAAATGGGATATCCTTGAGCACAAATGTATGTTCTGCTTCGTTTAACAGGAAATTCTGACCACAAACCCAGCTCACATAATCTTCTAATTTCTTTGGTTTTGGCTGTGCCTTTATTCGAATAAGCTACCACTTTGTTTCCCGCCGTTCTGTTATCTTAGTGTAGTTGATTTATTCATCCCTAAACATGACATGAAAAGCAAATTGTGCGTTTTACCTGTTAGCCTGGCGCCTCGTCCATGTCAGAATAATCTGTGAAGGGGACCAGGCATCATGCCAGTAGTACAGTCTGACTCTGCAAGGCTACTTTAAGAGCTGCTGAATTAAATATGAAGTACACAATGTTTTAAATATAGTTGTAGACTGATAAAAGAGTCTTTTACTGTAGTATTTTTGCTGTCCACAGATTATTTTCTGATGCCTGGCCAAAACACTCTCTAATTAAAATGTATTCAGCAATACCAGTAACATCTTCAAGCTGTCAACAGTGTGGTCACAGCGGACCAGAAAAAAATGTCTACGCCACTGAAGGAGACACAACCCTGTCATAATTTTCCTACCAGTATCATTTGGTAATAGTTCTGGCATTTAACTGGTGATTCGTCTTCAGTGGAGAAGCCATTAGTGTTATTTTAAAGACATTAGAGTTCCTGGGAAGTACGGCACACCATGTCTTGTCTCCACTGTCTGTCAGTAAAACTCAAATTTGCCACCAATCACTGCACTTCTCATGGAGACTAGAATATTTTCTGGTAATGTTCTGCCTGTGTGATAAGTGTTTTTCTTTTTTTTAATTAAAACACGTTTGATCTAGGATTCTAAAACACATTGTTGGTCACTATTGGTGGATAACTTTTTCTGCTTTATTAAAATTGTCTATAAATATGGATTCAGGAATAATGGGACATCAGTTAAAACCATTTCCATATTTCTGCCTACGTATGATAGCGTATGTTTTCCTTGTGATGGTGATTGGTCTAGTTAGACCATGTTGGTCATTTATGGTGAGCAGCTGATCTATGCTGATTTCAATGATAGATCAGCTAGACTACAAGCTTTTGTGGCCTCAAATGACCTCAAGATAGATCACTTTGCACCAGTAGAAAACATCTGCCAATTTCCAAACATATTCCAAACATATAAGCACCTCAAGCTTATTATTTTTGCCCAAAATGGACATCATTAATTTGCCAAAAATCTAATAAGTAGTAAAGATTTGATAGATTTTTTGTAGTATTTCAAATATATTTTCTAAATTCTATAAACCACCGTCCCTCTTTTGCTGATGATTTGTCCCACTTTAACTAAACTTTGATACAAACTGAATAACTCGTACACGTACATTATTAATTAAATAAGTTATAACTGTTATAAACTATATATATATATATATATATATATATATATATATATATATATATATATATATATATATATATATATATATATATTTCATTTGACAAAATTCTATTTTTTTCTTCTAGAATTTAGAAACTATTTGCTGCACTGCATTTTTACTGATGATCTGTCCCATTTGAACTTTTCCCATTTTGTTCTATCATAAATTTACCAAAACTATCCCACTTCTCTTTTTTTGAAATAAACTGAATAATAAGAATTAATGTTGATGTAATTTCGATGGTTTAATAATGAGCATCAATAAAACTCTTTGATACTTTGAACTTTTTGAAAACTTGAAAACGTGTGTGTGTGTGTGCGCGCGCGCGCACATGGGTATGACATAGGTATTACAAGGAGAGGGTGAAATAAGAGGACATTGGCCATGTCCCCACTTTTCAAAATGCTTATAAATCAGGATGAGTTTTTTTAGAAAGTAAAAATGCAGAATGTTTCCTGTGATGCGTAGGTTTAGGGCAGTGTAGGGGGATAGAAAATACGGTTTGTACAGTATAAAAACCATTACGCCTATGGAATGTCCCCATATGTCACAAAAACAAACGTGTGTGTGTACGCGCGCGCGCACTCTGCGCGTGCTGACATGCCGTTGACAAACCGTAGAGCATTGCTGCTCAGATTCAAAAGACTGGACACATCAGGGTCCGAGAGTCCAGACCTGTAATGCGCCTGCTGTTTGTGTCGCGTCTTGGCAGCCGCCGGTTGCGGTACAGGGGGAGAGCAGCAGCAGGGCTGATAAAGCGCGTCTGCCCGGAGGGGTGGAGAGGAGGGCAGAGACAGACAGAGGGCAGGACTGGCAGGGTGCGGCTGCCTCAGTAGCATCTGAGCTCGGGTCACTTCCATTTCCATCTCAACTGAGAGCCGCGCGCCACAGCGCAGTAGTCAACCAGCCGAGCCGGGAGCCAGAAACCGCTGCGGGGACGCGCACTCTGACCGCGGCTCTGCGCAACTAGGACCCGCCTGCAGGCGACTCTCAACGCGTGTGCCAAGATAAACGGAACTTCTCTATTTATTCCCCCTGTCTCCGCTTGGACCGAGAGAAAGCGAGTTTTACAGACCCGAGAGGAGGACTGACGAGCTGGCACCTCTCCGTCCCTTTAGAAACCCAACGTTAACCGGGGTGTCTTTCCGTGCGTAAAAGGATGGTGAGCGCCAGGTGTCCTAATAGACTGGTCCTCCTCCCCCTCCGGTGATCTTGCGCGGGGACTGAAGCTGAGATTGGGGGGAGGAGGGTCACTTTATCATCATCATCTTTACCATCTTTGACACTCCATCTTTTTGGAGTGCCCGCTGGCACCGGTTGGCATGAGACTCTCCACAGCAGTGGCGCTCCTCACCGGCTTCATATTGGCTTTCTCGCCTGCGTACGACAGCTGTGGACCGGGCAGAGGTTACGGCAAGAGACGAACTACAAGGAAACTCACGCCTCTCGCCTATAAGCAGTTCAGTCCAAACGTTGCCGAAAAAACGCTGGGAGCCAGTGGGAGATATGAGGGGAAGATAACTCGCACCTCCGAGCGCTTTAAGGAGCTGACGCCCAACTACAACCCAGACATCATCTTCAAGGATGAGGAGAACACAGGTGCGGACCGCATGATGACGCAGGTGAGGCAGACACGTGGTCCTCGCACAGAAATGGTTCATGAGAGCAGTTCGGTCGGCTAATAGTTCGTTTATCACTCAGATTTTTATCAAAAAAACCTTAAAGGGTATGTTCCCCCCCAGGACAAAAATTCGGGCATTTACTCACCCTCATGTTGTTTCAATCCCGTAAGAATTTCGTTCATCTTTAGAACATAAATGAAGATATTTTTAATGAAATCTGAGAGCTTTTTGTCCCTCAATTGACAGCTACGCAACTACCACTTTGACACTTCAAAAAGTTAATGACGAGATCGTTAAAGTAATCCATATGAATTGAGTTCAAATTATATGAAGAGAGACAATCGCTATGATGAACAGAATCAATTTAGGCTTTTATTCATATATAAACAACTTATACATCAGTTGTGGTAAACTGAAGCTCATGCATGTTCGCTTGATGTGTACAAGAACCAATGAGGTTTGTTCCCATGTTGCAGTTTGAGCTTCTTCAAAGAACCGATGAAGTTCCTTTTCGTGTGTTATGCAGCACATTTAAGCTCTTTCACAAACGAATGGGGTTCGTTCTCATATATTACGCAGCACGTTTGAGCTTCTTCAAGATCCAATGAGGTTAATTCTCGTGTTATGCAGCATGTTTGAGCTTTCTCAAGAACCAATGAGGTTGATTCTCATACATTACGCAGCACGGTTGAGCTTCTTCAAGAACCAATGAGGTTAATTCTCGTGTTACGCAGCACGTTTTTGAGCTTCCAATGAGGTTTGTTTTTGCGTGTCAAACGGAAGCTTAACCAAAACCGTTTACCGATCAATGTTTAAATGAACTTTTCTTATGACCTTTCTTTATGTCAAATTGTTAGTTGTGTAGCTGTCAATGGAGGGACAGAAAGCTCAGATTTCTTCAAAAAGATCTCTTCATTTATATTCTATTCTGAAGATGAAAGAAAGTTTGGAACAACATGAGGGCTAGTAACTAATGACACAATTGTAATATTTGGGTGAACTATCCCTTTAAAGTGCATTGGTTTTATATTTATATATATATATATATATATATATATATATATATATATATATATATATATATATATATAATATAATATATCATAATCCCCCCCCCTCCCCCCAAAGAAAAAATAAATACATATTAGTCGCCCACATATAATTCTTATCATCAGAATGACTTACCATCTGTGGACGGTAAGAGATATTTTGAGACTTGTCTTTTTTTGTCTGTACAATAGAGGTTTGGTTACAAACATTTTTAAAGCATTTTTGTGTTCTGCAGAAGAGAGAATGACAGGTTTGAAAAAACAATTTTGAATAAATGAGGACCAATCTTCATTTTTGGGTGAACAATATCTTTTAAGTATTTGGTACAATGGTGTTAGTTCATGGAACAGCCCGGTTTGAGACTGCAGCCCATAGGTTACACCACCCTCTCCTTTACTTATGCAGTACTTTACTTACTATTTAATTTACAGTAAAGTTTTTTAAGCTCCAGAGCATTAGTTCAGGGTACTGCAACATAGATTAAAAATTTCAGTGGGCTTCAAAGGTAAGTGTCATTGAGATCATTTAGAGAATATAGAAGGTCTGCAAATTATTTGTTTAAACATTCATCCTAAGTGACTTCACTTATAACATCTGAGTCAACTTGTAATGAAGGGTCTTTCTTATCAGTGAGGTTTGAACTTACAAACCTAAGTTTCCAACCCAGATCTTTAATAGACAATTATGCACTATTTCTAATGGCATTATTTAACTGACTGAACACTGTCCTTTTTACTGTGCCCACTAAATCAGCGTACTGGCATTGTCGAACTTTCAAAAATTATTGTGTACTTCAATAAATGTGCAGATTTTGTTTCAAAAAGCTGAGAAAAGTCATTGAAACAACTCTGAAAATTTGGTCAATATATCTGCAAATATTTGGTTAGTTAAGACTTTCATCCAAAGGGATTCCGGACCCCCTGGAACAGCATGTGGGTTATTGTCAGTATGCTGAGTTTATGACTCAATCACTGTGGGGTTCGTACGACCCTTAAGTTACTAGCCAAGACATTTGCATTACTCGTGTAGTCAAGTCGCCAGTCAATGGCCTTTTTGAGGAGCCTTTGCTCAGGTCACTTTTCTTTTACTACTGTCTCATATTTGAAAAATGGTTGATGACGCTGATGTATGTGGGGATAGATACCACAGTTTGAAATACCCCCCACCCCCGAGAGTGAAAATCCTTGGGTTCATTCAAGGTTTCGGGTCTTTCAGTCTTTACAACAGAGAATATGGGGGCAGGTTTCGTCAAATTAAAGACACGGTAGTCGTCGAGTTATTTTATAACCACATATTTGAACTTTCTCCCACGGGGCTCTTGCTCAATTTATGTGAATGAATGAACGCAAAAGGGGTGACTGTCAATAAAATGGAAGGGAAGGGAAACCTGAAACGTTTAATTAAAACAGTGCCGTCGCTGTTTTAAGCACGATTGGAAAAGAAAACATTAAAACTGCCCTTGTAGATTGAGCATGACCTGTGACTGTTTTAATGTTTACCCGTATGCTTAAACACGAGCGCTCGTGATTAACGGCATACACCCCCCTTTTTGAAGCGTCAGATATTTTTTACGACGTTGATGTGGTCCCGGGTGGAATTATTGGACTCCAATCTCCCCCTCACCTAAGAGTATTTATATCAGCTCTTTTCCTCTGAATGCCCACATGTTAATGTCCAGGAGAGCCATGTGGGAACTGAGGAGGGGCTCATAGATCTCACCCCGTCTTTACTTGTCACCTCTCCGGCTAGCGCCGCGTTCGTTTACCTGACCTTCACGCGATTTATGAGGGCCAAACTGCGGCGACGGCTAGAGACAACCTCTGGTCTGTTTTTCCTTTTTATTCTGTGTTATTTTTTTGTTTGTTTTCATAGCGTACGTGTGTAAAAATAGTCGGCTTCACAAGCATTTAAGCCTTAATTACACACATATTTTTCTCCACCTTATTTTTGATTCAGCGGCGAGTGGCCCCGGCGCTCTCATACAGGCGCGAGTGTTCAGGGCCCCGTGCCGTCGGTGAGCGCGGGGTGAATGTTTGTGTAGCCCGCGGTTAGTGTGAAGGCTCTCCTCCTGAAAACCCGTCGATCTACGCTTTGAAAGCAAAGCTAACAGAGTTCATGGGCTGATTTATGAAGTCCAGTTCACTTTTGCGACCACAACGAAAAAAGCTGAAATCCACACCGCTATGTGAATAGGCATCTATTACAGCTCGCCGAGATGCTATTCTTATCACCCAATCCGGAGACATGCTTGGAAAAATGTCTTCATAAATATCCATATTTGTATTCTTATAACTAAAAACACACATTTTTCCATTCAGATTGGCATTTCTGAAATGATGCCAAATGCACATATTTCTAGTTAACCATAAACTACCGTTTCCTTCTGCAGGTCACCATAAACCGGTTCTACAGACTTAGAGTTGATCAATCTTGGTCTTTTTAAGATTCACTGGAACTCTTCAAGGTCCAGGAGCTTATTGTTCCAACTTTTGGAATGGGGAAAACGTCCTTTTAAAAAAAACAAAAACAAATGTTCATTAGCTTCCCTCATGTGTTGCAAAAAGATGCATCTAAAATGGTTTTTGGTCCACTAAATTTCACAAGGGATAGTGGGGGGGGGGGGGGGGGGGGATCACACATATTGTTCCAAGACATTTCAAAGGAGATGTTTTGATGAATGTTCACACTGCTCTATTCCGTATTAATTGTAAATTCGATTTGTAATTTTAAGTTAACAAGCATACAAGTTAACAATGCATTCTGGGTGCATCATGCAAAACGCATCCATGGCTCCCAGCATGCATTGCGGCATGAAGCATGTCACCATTGTTGAGATTCATGGGCTAATTGTTGATCTCTGTGGTAGTAAATCTCACAGGATGTTAAAATGCTTAATGTACAATCGGCCCTAAACTTTATTGAGCTTTTCTGATTAAAACCGTGCTGCATCTTTTCTAGAATCACAATAAAACCGAGTTAATAGTATATTAATTGTATAGTAGCCTTTATTTATTGCTTATATTAAACTCAGTCATAAAATCAGTGAATTAAACCACTACAATGATTCAATTCTTATTCTGCAGCCAGAGAAAGACTCGCCTTAAAAAGTCGTCAAACTTCCCAACTAAAGAAAACACTAATCAGCATGATGGTGACAAAAACATAAAAAAATAAAATATAAAAATATATATAACACAGATAACTCAATCAGCTGAACAAAAGATCTTAAATTGGGACACCTGACCTTATTCAGTTAACAGTTGAGTGAACTACTTTGTGTAAAAGTTGAGTAAACTCCAAAATGCTGTGCAGCAAGTTGCCGTACAATTTTAAGTTATGTCAACTTTTCTGGCTACACAGCTGGGCTACTTGCAACATCAGTAAATAATTAGACACCAAATTTTAACTTGAGTAGAAATATTTTATTAGGTCTAAATGCAGAGCTTCTGTGAAGAAAGACGTTGCTATAGCAAGCAGCAAGTTCAAACTAAATGGTGAATTAAGGGATACGGTAGTCCACTTGTTACATTTCACCACATAATTATGGGAATACGAGATATTGATTTGAGATGAAAAACATTTAAAACCGTATCTGTTTGTTATTTTATAAACCATTACAGTGAGTTTTGAGTTTTTATATATGAATAGTTCACTAAACGCAAAACTACCACAAAGAAACCCCATTAAAAAAAGCATATAACTCTCACTTTAGTTACCCGGATGAGCCTGTGTTATCTAGCCTGACAAGACAGACCCACATCAAAATGTTTGGTCTGGAAACTCACCATTGACAGGGCTCAATCCGAGGGGCGGGATAAACTGCTGTCTTTCAAACTCCCTCTGCACGCGATAGGATAGCGCTACAACCAACCAGAGCAACGTGAAGCGGAGCTAACGTTAGTTGATGATTAAACTTTCGCTGTATCCGGTCGGCAAAACTCTGAACACATCTTCCCTTTTTAAGAATTACTTCAGTGCCGTTCTTTGTTCTTTTCTCAGAGAAAAGCTTAACTCCAAGTCTTCCAGAGTCGCGGTCAAAGCCGATTCGAAAGACCACCGTTCGCCAGATTCTGTGTTTACTACTAGCGTGCATGCGCAACTCAGCCGTCATTATGTTAAGCCCGCCCACCGACTCTATACACGATGTGATTGGCCCGGCAAGAGTTTGGCGATTACATCTCAGAAGGGTATTGAGAGTTGCTAGACGACACTCACGGGCAGATTAGATTTGTTGCCGCTAGGGTGCGTCTAGATTTCTAGGCTACTGCTGGATGGCAAGATTGACCAATACGAATCAAGTATTTCACAGAGCCGTGTAATAAAATGAAAATATTCAACAAAAAAGCTAGAATTCCAGTCTCAATTGTGTGTTTGCTTTTTTAACCTTCCTGATTGGTTATGTGATGTGTGAAAACCAGGCGTGCTTTGTCTTCACATGAAAGTCTGAAAATGCACAAACATGAATGAAATATGAGCTCCAGGGGTGATTTTTTTTGTAGACCTTCCCAGGATATATCACCACCCTGGTTCCTTCAACAAAAACCAATAGTATTTTTCCATTGGCATGTAGATTGTTGCAGGAACTAAGCGCTGTAACCATTAAAAGTTTATGAAAGAAAATCTTTAATAATGAACACACCTTTTGAAGCCTAAACACAATCTTCAGAAGTAAAAAGCTAAAGTTAACTATGAACAAAGTACACCATGGTTGGATAAGTTCACAGTTGTCTCTAACTCTTTCGGTCTTTATTTAAAATCGACAAGTTGGAAAGTTTGAGCTATAATAGTTTGCAAGAGCATGAGTAGAAGAGTTTTTTTTTCAAGACACAAAAAAGCTTTTAAAAACCACAAGTAGGGTATTACTGATGTATTTTATGTTGTAAAATGAAATATCTTGGGCTTGTGTTCACCACAGACCTTATTTCAGGCATTTAACCAAAACCGCATTCAGAAAACCCATTGACTGCAGATTAACAGAACTCATCTCTGGGTTCTACTCATCCCTGCAGCTCTTTGTAGTACAGACCTTTTTTATGATGGTTGTCATTTTAACACAAAAGCACCTGGTGTGTTTGCCAAATGCATTTATCATCTGAGAAAGAGCAGTGTGAACATTCTTCAAAACATCATCTTTTAGGTTTCACGGAAGAAAGCAAGCACATATGTACATGTTTGCATACAAGTAAGCATACTTGAGTGTGGGAGAGTGTATTATCATTGTTGATGCTTTGACTGTAGTCTAAGCATTTGCTCATGTACGTGTTTTGGTTTCAATGACCCTCAGAGACACAACAGAACAACCAAACATAATGGCGCTATATTTTCAAATCTCCTTTCCTCTCCCATACCAGCCTGGACTCTGATGG
Source organism: Pseudorasbora parva (assembly GCF_024679245.1). Lineage (NCBI taxonomy): Eukaryota > Metazoa > Chordata > Actinopteri > Cypriniformes > Gobionidae > Pseudorasbora > Pseudorasbora parva. The sequence continues at coordinate 9,300,731 of NC_090183.1, read as the reverse complement.
TCCAGAATCCATTACAGCTCTGAGAGCTAGATCCTAATAACACAATCAAATCACTGAGCTAAGACTTAAACAAATGGTCCACAGAACTTTGTAAAGTAGCTATTGAGTGGAAAGGTGGGTCAGAGAACAGAAATAGATGGTTTCGATGGCACAACTATGTAGTGAGGACTTAGAATGGCGACATCAAAGAACCTCTGCCGTCACTCAGTAAGCAATTTGTGACCACTTAGTTGGTGGTTATCCAGTGACCTTGCATGTCTCGTGGCCTCTGGTTGAGACAGGGATTTATCAGCCCATGGGCTGAGTGTGTTTGTGCTAACCACAAATGCGTCAGTTCTACAAATGGCTGTCAGGATTATATTTGCCATTGCTCACCGCGTTTCTCACCTAGCAACTGCTTGCCACAGGCTTTTTGACATAACCGTACTAAAAATCCATATTTCTTGCAGGAAACTCACAAATTCAAGACAATGGCCTTGTGTGCTTTCTTACTCAGGCACGCAAAGCCTCCTTCTGTTTGTTTAATTGGTAACTTATGTATCAGAGTTCAGCATTCACTTGGGTTTAAATACTGTCACACCGGTCATTTACGCTACATAAACCACCAGAAGTAAATTCTTATACATTTCGTTTTTTGCACTCATGCTATTAAGTTGCTATTTTCCCAGACAATCTAAAAATGTGTCACCGTAATCATGGCTACTGTAATGTGTAATGTTTTTTCACATGACTAATTTCCTTATTGCTCACATTAAATGCATGTAAATGATTATCCTGGAAGAACAACAAATCATACAGAATACTTACTAACTCGTGCACTTATTTGACATACTATTATATAGATTTTATTAATATTTTGAATGTTTGGACTTAAGTACTATGTACTAACATTTTAATGAATCATTTGACACAATGCACTTATTGTGTACATATTTTTACATTGTACTTACATTTAAAAAAGTACCTGCATGTAATTTACGTCTGTTATTAATTTCTGTAGTTACATTTGTAATTACATTTGGCACTTCCCTTACAACTAACCCTACCTTTATACTGACACCGTCCCACCGCACCTGTCCCTAACTCTACCCGTATCCCACCTTAATATCAGCAAAGGTGTTTGGCAATACAATTTGAACACAGTAAATGCATTGTACTTATTTTTTGATGTAAGTACATAGTAATATATGTATATATGTAATTTACAGCCACCTATTATAAAGTGGGGCCGAATGTTTTATTTGTATATATTTTTTTGTTTTCATTTTAAATAAAGTTTGTTATTTTGAAAAAATAGTTTTAGTTTTTTAATTTCATTTTTAGTTAGAATTGAACCAAATGAACATGAGAAATGTTGCATTGGCTAGTTTTTAATATTTAATTTAATTTTATGGTTTTAGTTTTATTTCGTTAACTACAATAACCCTGTCATCTGGCAATCATTTGATCCCTTTTATGTATATAAATACTTTTTTCTTTAATGATCTACTTTTTCTTCTTTTGCAGCGCTGTAAGGATAAGCTGAACTCCCTGGCCATCTCTGTGATGAACCTGTGGCCCGGCGTGCGTCTGCGTGTGACGGAGGGCTGGGATGAAGACGGCCATCACTCTGAAGAGTCTCTGCATTATGAGGGCAGGGCGGTTGACATCACTACCTCAGACCGCGACCGGAAAAAGTACGCCATGCTGGCTCGTCTGGCAGTGGAGGCCGGTTTCGACTGGGTCTACTATGAATCCAAAGGCCACATACACTGCAGTGTCAAATCAGGTGAGAGAGGGGCTGTGTGTTTGTGTTGGGGCTGTGCATGGGGGAATAGGTCAAGTGAGAAACAGACTAGTCCTTACAAATGAAGGGTGGGAAAAGGAAAGAAAACAATCATGGTAGGATATTAGCATGTGACTTGTCCATTAGCAAGTCACCGTGAAACAACATTCAGATTTTATTTCGAAGTGAAACAGGATATTTAATGAGAAAAAAGTGCAGCTGGGACTTGACTTTATTGATGGGGAATTAGTTGGATTGAGCAATGATGCATTAAAGGGATAGTTAACCCAAAAATAAAAACATTTTTTTGAATTTACTCACCCTCAAGCCATCCTAGGTGTATATGACTACTTTCAGCAAACGCAATCTGAGTTGTATTAAAAAATATCCTGGCTCTTCCAGCTTTATAATGAGAGTGTAAATGTATTATTGGTTAATAAAGGCCTTCTGAAGCAAAGTATATTTGTAAAAAAAATTAAAAAATAATTATATATATATATATATATAATATATATATATATATATATATATATATATATATATATATAACTTTATATAAATTATAATCACTGGCTTCTGGTAACAAACGTACAACTAGTTGAGTTCCAGCGGAAGAATGACCTCTGACCCGACGCATAACATGCTGATGAGCGGGGAAGTGCAGAAGATGGAGCCAAACAAAATACTGGTCATGAATTAGAAGTGATTAAAGAGAAATGTCTTTAGTTTAGTTTGTTGCCCAGCCCTTGTTGAGAGCGTGTCTAAACTCTTAAGCTTATGCTACTCCTACATTCTGTTATATGTCGGGTCAGAGGTCACTTTTCAACCGTATTCGGCTGTTACCAGAAAAAATGGTAGCCTGGCTCTGCCCTCCTACGTACTTCCGCTCAATTTTCAATTTCCTTCAGTACTACGTCTGGGACTGCTGTGTAATCTTAGTTTTCTCCGAACAAATTTTTACCGGTCCAATCAGCGAACAGAGGGAGTGGCTGAGAACGATGACGTTGATGTCGAGCGCTAGTTTGAGATGTAGTTCAGTAATGGCGGCGGAGAAAGATGCAAACTAAACCATTCATTGCATTGTGGCACCGCTGCCGAATATCCAGAAGTTAAAGCCGGAGCAATAACAGTCTTTGCTGGGGTTTGCTGGTGGCCATGATGTTGTGGCCCTCCAACAGGGTAAATTCGGGAAAAGTTTGATTTTCCAGATCGCTTCGTTAGTGATGAAAGAGTTGGCTGAAGCTATTCGGATGGTAACTGTTTCTCGTGGGGTCGGAAGGTATTGCCATCATTTAAGTTAGGGACTGGTCAGTTATTTTATTGCCGTCCGTCTCTCACCACCGTCCGTCCGTCTCTCACCATAAAAATCCCCGGCCGAGTTACCTACTGCTTTTGACAAACGCAAGGTCGTGTTGATGTAATAGCTGTCCGAATCCACATCTCTGAGTTTTCAACAATATATCACTTCAAAATTCACTGTTTGTAATCATTTTTGACCACTGCAGAACACCATACGGTTGCTTTGCTGTGATTTGGATGCATTTAGCAGTGGCGGCCCGTGAGGTTGTGGGACCCTAGGCAAGATCATAAAAATTGGCCCCATTGGAGTAAAAAAAAATCATCTTAAGATTGAGGGGCCCCCCAAGATAAGGTGGGGCCCTAGGCGACCGCCTATATAGCCTAATGTAAAGGCCAGCTCTGGGATTTAGACTTGTATTTCCTTAAAATGCTGGCAAGTATTTAGAAGAGCAATATATTTCATCACCGCTCAAACAAATTAAAATAAAAGCACTTAAACATTTGAATTAGTCCGTTATTTATAGCAGCATTTATTATCATACCAAGCATATGACATTTTATTTACAGCATACAATGATGTTATGGACCACGTGAGCACCGCGTTTCCGATCACAAAACTCTCCTCTCCACTGTGGCCTGTGGCGTGAATAAATCACAAACCACAATGCACGAGTTTTAGGTTTTATCCTATAGTTTTATTACTGAGGGGGCATGCACATGTGCACTTTTATTTTGTCGGATTTCCATGAGTGAAACAGGCGAAGGGCGCATGACATACGTCACGACCAAACGTTAGCGATTGGTTATGGCAGATCCAGAGTGGCTCAGGGCAGATCCAATTGTTTTAAACCTCAACAGGGTCCCCGCCTTCGCAGAAATAAACCCTTGTCAATGGAGAGTGGCCAGACTCTATGTACAAATGAAATGTACGAGATTCTGGTAAAACCAGGCTAAAAAAAATGCTACCGTTCACTCTCATTATTAAGCTTGGATGAGCCAGGATTCTTTACTCTAAGCAATTTAACATAATTTTTGAAAGAATCCCAAGCCATTGTGATGTCAAGACAAAACATTGCCCGTCCACACCAGGGAAAACTTGAACCACCCCAAACACTGCAGTGGATACTGGATAGCAGAAGACGCTGTGCCCTATAATGTGTTTCATATTGTCTAGGTCTCTGGCTAACTCATTTATTAATGTCTTACTTGAAATTCTACTGTAAATCAGCTGTGGGCTGCAGTATTACCTAAAACTGTGTCTATTAACGCAGATTGCCTGTCATTCTTACTACTTTGAGTAAAGGTAAAGGATGGAGCAAGATTTGTTTTGCCTACGTTCATTTTACATCAGTCATTCACATTAGTGCTGGGCTAAGGTATGTGCTGTTATTGATACAGTTCCTGCATGTGCACCGCAATAAATTAGACACACATACACATAGGTTTGTTGATAGACGCACACTTGTTATTGCTGACGGTGAGGAATTACAGTTGAAACATCTCATAATGTACCTCGAACATCACTGAGTAGCATCACTGAGAAACGTCCTGCTCAAGGTTCGGGCTGAATATCATGCTGGGATTGGTGTAAAATCAACAACATTGTTACTGTCTTTACAATGTGTACAATCGCTCAGCTTTGAAAAGCCTCCGGATGGAGGTGAAGTTCAATTATAGTAATGGGTGTTTGTTTTCGAAACACATGCTTTACATGGTAGACCAATCCCAACTGACTGGGCCATTTGACCAATCAGAGCAGAGTAGGCTCGTGGAAAGGAGGGACTTAGAGAGACTGATTCATCCAGTGAAGCGTTTGAGAATCATTGAACATTATGGTGATGTGCCGTGTGTATTATGAGAAAATGAAAATGACCTTTGATGCATGTAAACCTGTTGTAGGAGACCTCCAAAATTAAATTAGGAAACTTTAAAATAACACAATAGGGGCACTTTAATATAACTCAGATTGTGTTTAGCTGAAAGAAGATCCTGAAAAATGTATCATATAATATTAATAAAATATTATTAATATAATATTAGGCAGCTCAACTGTTTTCAACACGATAAAAAGAGCTGTTTTCTTTAAGCAGCAGATCAGCATATGAGTGATTTCTGAAGGATCATTTGACACTAAAGCCGGGAGAAATGGCTACTGGAGAAATTAAAATTCAACTTTTCCATCACAGGAATATATTACAATAAATAAATATAATAAAAAATAAACAGTTAAAGAGATTGCAGAGACAACAGAGATTTTAAACCATGATAATAGTTTACAATATTGCTGTTTTTACTATATTTCAGATCAAATAAATCCAGCCTTGGCAAGTGAAGCAGAAAATAATTTTTGGATGAGGAGGATTTTTAAGTAGATTTTTAAGATAGTAAATAGATAGCGTTTGATTTCATGTTACTTTTACAACTTTTTAAAATCTAACCAAAACTAACAAAGCTTTTCACAGCCATGTAATGTCACAAGATGAGGGGCAAGATATGGACTGTGAGAGCATGTCTATAGATGCAGTTTCAGCACACACTGCGGGTTATGGGCTTTCTAATGAAGAGAGCCGTGTTTGATTCATCTTGGGATCATTTCTTTGCTTCACATGACTAGATTAAAACAGCACAATCTTGCAGCACTGGGCCGTCTGATGAATGCACTCACTCCTCTGTTCACCATTTCTAACATTTACTTTACCTTACTTTTCTTACTTTTCCAGCTGTGCTTTACCTTGATCCTTATTTCCATGCAAGTCTACACAGACTTCATGTAACTTTAGCATCTCCCATTTAGCTTTTATCATACATGCTATTTAATCTTTGCTATTAATCAAACAGGGGGGAAACCTGGGGTGGCAGCAGATTGTCAATTCCTATTTTCTTATGTTTTATATTATATACTTTTGATGTAAGGTAACAATATAACAGAAAAGGTAAGACTAAAGTCAGTTTCGTTCACCATTTCAGCCTTTATTACAACATAATTTTGTGAAATGCATTAGGCATTTGCAGGCTCACACAGAATCATCTGCTCAACGCATAATAATAAATGTAATCTGCGCACAGAATTCCCTGAAAACACCACAGATTTGCCATTCAGAAACTTCTTCTTCTGGATGCTCGTTTATGGAAGATTTCAGACCGTAATTATGATATGAATAAGCACCTAAGTTTAAAGCATTTTACCATGTTTAAATCCATTCTGCAGATTTTCCTTTAGAGTAGTCTCCAGATTGCTTATAAGCCTGGCTATTTGTTGTTTTTTGGGCCATCCTTTATACAAGAATGATTTCCTATTTTGTCTATTTACATACATTGAGTTTCATCATAAAATCTTTAATATTCATTATCTGTTTCTCTGTGTTTCCTTTTTCTTTTCCCACCATTTTCTTTCCCTTTGTTTCTTTTTCTCCTGTCCTTTCTGCCTAGATCGTTATGCAAGTCACCTGTCCCTCACATGATCACAAGGAAAAAGGGTTTTATCCCTAGCTTATATATATATATTGTATATTGTTATATATATCTTGAAATTTGTACAATTACATAGAGTCTAAAGAGGCAAGATTGCTGGCATTGTCAGTCAAGTCAGAATCAGTCCACTAGGAGGCACTCATACACCAACATCCCAATGAAGAGGACGGTAAAGGCCGATCACTTTGAGGATGCCACACTGATCCTATTTACCAACTCAACCAATCACTGAGACAAACACCGTAGGACCAACCAATGAATGAAGGGTCAAAAGACCAAAGGTATATCAGTGAGTCAGAAGTGAAGATTAGAAACAGGGCATTGAATCCATTCATTATTTCCTTAATGAATCATTTTCTATTCCTTTCTTTCTCCATATTTTCATTCCTCTCTTCCATTCCTTCCTCAATCTTCTCTTCAGATCATTCAGTAGCAATAAACACGGGGGGCTGTTTCCCAGGAGAGGCTCTGGTGACGATGGAGGACGGCACGCATCGACCGATCCATGACCTGCGAGCAGGAGACCTTGTTCTGGCCTCAACGGGAAGTGATGGGACTGGCGACCTCGTCTACAGCGAAGTTCTCACCTTCCTGGACCGTAGCCCCATTGCCCAGAAGCACTTTTATGTGATCAGCACTGAGGATGGGGCCAACGTCTCCTTAACAGCAGCTCATTTACTGTTTGTCTGGGTTGGAAACTGCTCCAGAGGGGGCCAGCCAGTGCCGGGCCCCATCCAGGCGATATTTGCCAGTGATGCCCAGCCAGGGCAGTGTTTGCTGATCGTCGATGAAGGGGAACTCAGGAAGCGCGTTTCACGAATCAGTCGAGTGGAGGTGCGGGAGGACCAGGGGGTTTATGCCCCACTCACTGCCCATGGGACTGTGGTGGTGAATGGCGTAGTCACCTCATGTTACGCTGCTGTGAACAAGCAACGACTTGCTCACTGGGCGTTTGCGCCTCTACGCCTGTTGTACAGCTGGACCGGACCAGATCGGATCCTTAAGAACGGCTTACACTGGTACTCTCAGGTCCTTCTCAGTGTGGGAACACTACTGCTAGACTCAGAACTTTTCCACCCTTGGGCCTTTGAAGAAAGCGAAAGATGATGAATTGAAAAGAAACACAGAAATGGGCGAAGAGAGTTGACTGAATGCTCAGGGTTTGTGACATAAGGGGATAGTGCCAAGTTCACACGGCCCAATTTTAGGCCTGATTTTGACTCGCCGACAGGTTTTGCAAAATCTCAGACAAATGGTCTAAATCATAGGCAAATCGGTGCTCGTGCACGTAAGTGACAATCACGCAGTGTGAATTATCAAAGACTCGATCGGAGAGAATCGCTGACGCCCGCGAGATATTTGGCATGCTAAATATCTGGACTTTTTTTCAGTCTGCCGATTTTGCTGCTCTGTGAAATGTGTTCTGCGCAAACATTTGCCGCAAGAGCAGCACATTGCTAAATTATTTATTTACCTCAAACTCTCTTTGCAGAACACAATCCTTGCTAATCTTTTTAATGTAATAATCTTTTTGTCTTTCTCCTTTTCACTGCAATTCAGCACAGAGACAATTTGGATCGCAAACTGTTTGTCTTTTTTAATAATAATTCCAGTCTTGCGAGTGTGTGTTTGGTTGTGAAACGCAGTTTGCACACCGGAGAGAGTTATTGGTGATTCTTTCTATTGTAAAGTCATGCAGTGTGAAACCTCCTGTCACTGATCCATCATCCAGTGTGAACACAGCAGTGACTGAATGCTACCCCAGATAGTCATGCAGTGTGAAGAACAGTGATCCAACGAGTTTGAAAATCGTGCAGTGTGAACTCAACTCGGCATTAGAAAAAAAGGCATACTGAAAGCAGATTTAAAGGTTAGTTTATCCAAAAATGAAAATGTTGTCATTAATTACTCACCCTCATGTCGTTTCAAACCCGTAAGATATTCGGAATACAAATGAAGATATTTTTGATGAAATCCTAGAGCTCTCTGACCTCTACATAGACATTAATTTAATTACCACTTTTAAGGCCCAGAAAGGTAGTAAAGACATCATCAAAATAGTCCATGTGACTCCAATGGTTCAACGTTAATAGCATGAACCGACGTGAATACTTTTTGTGTGCAAAACCCCTCTAAATAACAACTTAATTCAACAATCTCTTCTCGTCTGTGTCAGTCTCCTACGCTGTTGACATAGTAAATACAGTGCAGCACTTTCGAAGTGCTATGCCAGAACGCCGGCTTACCATTGGCCAGTGTTTTTCACGTGAGAACCACGACGCATGCGTGTGACACTAATGGAGAAGCTAGCCAAAGGTGAGTCATACAATTAGGAAATGCTGCACTGTATACACTATGCCAACAGCTTAGGAGACTGGCACAGACGAGAAGAGATCGTTGAATAAAGTCATTATTTTGGGGAGTTTTGCACACAAAAAGTATTATTATTAAAGGGTTAGTTCACCCAAAAATGAAAATTCTCTCATTAATTACTTACACTAATGTCGTTCGAAACCCATAAGACCTCCGTTCACCTTCGGAACACAAATAAAGATATTTTTGTTGAAATGCGATGGCTTAGACAGGCCTTCATTGACACCAATGTCCTTTCCTCTCTCAAGACCCATAAAAGGCACTAAAGACATCGTTACAAAGCCCATCTCACTACAGTGTTTCTACAATCATTTAATGAAGCGACGAGAATAGTTTTTGTTTTTAATCTGGCCCATTACTATACAAATCATTATTTAATTTTTTTGCCCACAAAACTATTCTTGTCGTTTTAAAAATTATTGTAGAACTACTGTAGTGAGATGGACTTTGTAACGACATCTTAAGAGACTTTTATGGGTCTTGAGAGAGGAAATGACATTGATGTCAATGAAGGCCTGTCTGAGCCATCGGATTTCAACAAAAAATATCTCCCTTTGTGTTTTTTTCTTATTTGTGTCTTAAGGGTGTCGAACGACATTAGGGTAACTAATTAATGAGAGAATTTTCGTGTGAACTAACCCTTTAAGGTTGAACCACTGGAGTCAAATGGACTATTTTAATGATATCTTTACTACCTTTCTGGACCTTGAAAGTGTACATTTGTAAATTGCTGTCTATGTAAGGGTCAGAGAGCTCTCGGATTTTATCAAAAATATATTTTGTGATCCGAAGATGAACAAAGGTTTTACGGGTTTGGAACGACATGAGGGTGAGTAATTAATGACAGCAATTTCATTTTTTGGGTGAACTAACCCTTTAATTTCCTGATAAAGTTAAAGTGTATAATTTCAGCGAATCAAGCTGAATTGAAAAAATATGATGCAGATAATCTTGCACTCTGCCACAAACTTACACCATGGACCCTTTTCACATTTGCAGGGTTCTCAGAAGTGGAACTTGTAGTTGGGTAAGCTTCTATTGTGGTGAACAACAAATTTTTTTTTGTATTCCCATTTTCTCAAATACCAAAAGAAAATCCCACAAAAAAAGGTGTTATAAGGAAGATGTTAAATTTGTCATCACTCCCTCTGCTGTTGTATTAGAAAAACTCACACAGCAACATTAACTAGGTATTTGTAATTTAAAGAGATCCTATGTTTTTTTACAATTTCAACTCTCTTTAGTGTGTAACGTTGCTGTTTTAGCATGAAAAAGCACAAAGTCACTCCAATAGGGAGTTGTTCTCTAAAAGTGCACACTGTTTAAGAACTCCCTGAAACATCTCCAATGTAGTCTTGAGTTTTCTTCCGGGAACTTACATTTACATTTACTTACAAAGCTCTCCTCATTTAAATAATTCCCATCCAAGGCATAAGCTAAAAAGGGTAGAGGCCTGGTTTACTTGCGTCAGTGTGTTGAAACTTGCGGTTTATTATAAGGTGCTTGATATTTCCCAAACAAACTCGAAGCGGTTGACCAATCACAACACACGGGTCCAGCCGACCAATCAGAGCATATTGTGCTTTTCAGAAGGAGGGAATTCATAGAGGCGGGAACTAAACAGAGCTGTGTTTCCCAAAAGCATCTTTAGCTAACTACAAGTTCCATGAATGGTGTTGTAACGACATAACTTGCAACCGGCTTCATTAAACGCATCCCAGAGCGTTACTGACAGACTTGGAAGAGAGGTGCTGCAACAATTTAAAATATGTGAGAAATAGTGTGCTTTTTGAACGTTCAAGAAACATTCAACATATTCCAGTAGACCCAAAAACCAAAAAAAGAGCATAATATAGGTCCCCTACTCCCCATAAAGGTGCACTATGTATTATTTTAGCAGTAAAATATCCAAAAACCACTAGGCCAGTGTTATATATTTTGTTCAGTTGAGTGCTTACAATATCCCAAATGTTTCCAACTATTTGTAATTTGTGAGAAAATTGCTATTTTAACCAATTCTGAGCATAGCGTCTGAGGGAGTCGCCTATCGATTGCATCATATCTGTGTTGTCCTCAGTTTCCGGTTGGCAGAAACGATTTACTCTTAAAACTACACTGTGTAACTTTTTTAGTTTATTCTTAGCTAAAAACACTTTTACAAAAATATATGTGCCCAGTAAGGTATATTTACTTTTTTCAAGTAATAAAGTATTCTCGTAAGTTTATAATATGCCATTGAAAATACATACGGGTGAGGGGTTCGAATGCCGGGCGCCATGTTGCCCCTCCATCTTGAAAGGACATTAGCCAAAGAGCTATCGCCTTTCGCGTTTTAACAGCTCTCCCTCACACCTCCGCCACATCAGCTGATCTCTGCTCATGGAGAAAATGATATAGCCAACAATGTAAACTTTACCTTACACTAGTGATGTCATACAATATACAGAATAACGATGGCACTGATAAAAGTTACTTTACTAAGATTAGCTTGCATTCGTCTGGGAACCTGATAGTTGATGTTAGCAATGAAATGGTAAAAAATAATGAAAACGTAAAACTATTATTCATTTTACATAGATGTCATAACCAAGATGTTAACCGACAAATGAAATAACTGCAAATTATAATAGTTTTCTAAAGTAACCTCATCACTTCAAGGAACACTCATGGACGCAGTCGAACTGGAAGCTATGTTAATCTTGGACTAAATCGACCACCATAGGAGTTAAAACGAAATTGGAACAGAAATTAATATTCACTGGATAATCATGTACATTTTCACTGCTAGATGGGGGAAAATATCACACAGTGTAGCTTTAACAGTGTGAACAAGTGTCACAGCAGCCGCTCAGCGAACACACAGAGCAAAGTCATGACATCATTTTCAACACACTCAATTGTATCTAATTTGAAAAACAGAGCTACGTTACCTCATACTCATGACTGGAAAAGCAGAAATAGCGCCAGCGACTATGTCCCATCATAATAAAAGTCCCGCTGTGTTGTTCATCTCATTAACAGTCGCTCCAGTGGCCTTGCTCAGCTCCCTCAAAACTCAGTCCTGCTCTGCTTCATACTACAGTAAAGTTAACAATCGCATCCATGAACATGATTTCTGCCATGAGTCCTATCCCTGATTGTTTTCTACCGGCTGTGAGGTGAAGACCACATGTCCCAAGATTCTGTGCTCAAACTTGGTGTCATTAAAATACGCCTTTGCTTTAAATAGGCGCCGACGCCCTCTAGCGGATGGAAAAATTGCTTAGTGCACCTTTAATGCAAGGGTAATATAACACAAAGTATAAAGTCTTAAAAATGTATAATAGATTTTAACAGTGTGTGAAAAGGGTCCATTGTATGAGTCAGTGTTGCTGGGCTCATCAAGATACTCAATCAAATGGAGCAATTTCATGGTTTTTACACTTTTCAAGAGAATCATCTGTGCTAATCTCTGCATAAGATAGAATAAAACAAATATTTCACATCAAAAAAATTCTGCACATCACCTTTAACTGTAAAAAGAACATTACTGACCTCTGGTCTTGCTTCTTACAGGAATTGTGAGAGACCAAACGTTGTCTGTGCCTTGTGTATGTTTGTTTGCTATTGTCATCAAATGTCTTAAGACAATCTGTTAAAGTAATTTAAAAATGTGCTTTGTAATATCATTAAGGTAATATAAGGTATTTAGGTAAAGTATTTAAAATCTATTTTTGAAATTAAACTTCATACAAATTATTTATTTTGTCTCATATTTGATCTTTGCTGGCTAATACAGTTTCTTTAATGTTCTGCTGGATTTTTTTTCTTTGTCAGTTCTCAGCCATTTTGATTCCAAGCCAAGGCCCTCCTATCTAAGCTGCTTTTTACTTCAGGTAACACTGTTGAAATAAAAACATATAATGATGATATTATGATGATATTTCATGATGTTATTTTAATGCTGTACATCTTTATTTTTTTGTGTTTTAGCATTTTAATTAAGTTTGTTCATTTAAATAATTTGTGGCACCCTGTCCCCCTGGTTAATTGTTCCCTGCTGCTAGACAATGTTTTGATGGGTTTAATGTAATGGGAATCCCACTTAATATGATATGACCCTATTAAAAAGAGATACAATCCTCTTACTAATGAGACCATGCAAACATTTAGGCAAGTCTCATCTTTCAAATGCCCAAGACACTAAATCATTAATTCGAAAAGGATGAAATGTTGGAAGTTTTGTTCAGCTTATTGCTTAACTAATGTTATTGACTTTTCATGATAAACCTTGTGTGTTGTAGGCTAGGCTATTACATTTCAGTTAAGTCACTTTTAAAAATACAAAGTTTTCAATCTTTTGATGCCATAGACCCCCAAATATAATCATTCAGGTGCTAGGGAACCCCATATCAGGTGCTAGGGCACCCTAAAATGTTAAATGCAGCACAAAAATCGTATACAGTGAAAAAGGTAAATAATAAATAATCATAATAAATTATTTGGAAAATATTCTGATATAACAATCCATTAGGACTTTGTTAAAAAAAACTTTTTTAGCAGCAAAAAAACCGATGCTTTGATATCGCAGTATTGTTTACCTGTGCCTTTAAGAGAGTGTCTATAATAAGAAGTGGAAACATAATCCAGCTCTCGCTCTCTCTCTCCCTTTCTCTCTCTCGTTTTCCAGTTGCTGTCATTAGACGTGAATTACGGAACAAGTTAGACCGAGTAAAGGGTAAATTGCTTGACAATTTTAAGTTTAAACTTTTTGATACCGTAGTTTGGAAACGGGTTAGTGTAATAACTCTGTCTCCACCGTTATAACTCTCAACACTGTCTCTTTAAGAGGGTTTACCTACCGTCCTTCTGTTGATTCGACAGCATTTCCCCATACATTACTGTTCTTCTGTATCTCCTGCCATCTGCGCTTTACTTCATTCTTAACCTTATATTAATTAATTAATTAATTTACTTTGGAAAGTTGAAGAAGTTCGAACATGGCAGAGGTAGGGAAAGGAGTCAACGCCGGGAAACTGGCCAGTAATGTACAGAAGAGGATAACCCGAGCGCAAGAGAAGGTATGCATGCTTACATTGACTCTTTGTGAAAGAGAAAAAAAACTATATTTTTGCTATTCTGTTTGTAGGCTACATTCAACTACGACTTCTGAATAGTTGTTTTAAAATGAGCTAGTTAAGTAATGTGAAACTGTGTAGGAAGAGACTATAAAAACAACAGCTGAAACGCATTGAAACACTTTATATAATACTCGCCCCTGTGTTTGTCATGCTCACATGCGTTAGAAATGATAGCTTTATTTCTCATTTCCAGAGCAGCTCCTGTTAAAGTTATGTTTGAAACTCTAAATTCTAATGGGATCATTTGAGATGTGCATTAAAAAGCAGGTAGCCTGATGACCACAGCTCTTTTGACATTTGGTATTTTCTTGCCATTGAATCAATTGGTAATATTACACACACACACACACACACACACACACACACACACACACACACACACACATACATCATGCAAGGAAAATTATTACCCCCTGAACTATTACAAAAAAACATTTGGTTATAATCTACCGTCATATACTTGGCACTTGTCTGAATGTGTGTCAGTGTAATTATTTATGGGTTCATTTGTTTAAGGCGTCTGGATTCATCCAAAACCACTGCTAGAGAAAACAAGCATTTGTGTAGATGGACCTAATAATTACTGAGCACTTTCGACTACTTCCTCATGCTCCAACTAGTCTGGCTATCTCCGGTAACATTTTTGTATCACAGAAAAGTCCAGAATGAAGATACACTCAGGACTTAAAACAGTGACATGTATGGGCTCAGAGATATAAACAGCATATGTCTACAACAAAATGAAGCACTGGCTCTCTGGAACATATATGGAGCAGACTGGAAATGATGTGGCAGTTATCAGTTGCAGGGTATCAGGGGTGTATCAACACAAACCGACCCCCAGGCCATCCTTAAAAATATTTTGGTTTGCAGTAACAGTAAAAAAAAATTAAAAAAGGGTCGGTAGGTAGGTCTATATTTTTTTTTTCAAATTTTAATACAAAAAAAAAAAGTACATTTTTGGTGATGGTGATTACGTAGGTATGAATTTAAACAAATTGGCATATCGTGACATCACTGACTGGGTCTTCAAGCCGTGCCTTCGGGCGTGTAGGCTAATTGCAGGCTATATAGACCACAAACAAATTGAAATATTTGTCAAAAACATGTTTATTGCATAAATTTCCGGTGCATTCTTAAAGAAAAGTTTCCAACCACCAGATAGCTGTCATTGACTCAAAGCTGTCAACCCTCCCTTTTTTTCCAGGTTTCTCACGTATTTTAGCTCTTTTCCCGCTGTCTTCCCGTTTTAGTATTTTCCCGTGATATGTTTCTTATTTTTACGCTCGATTGTGTAAAAAGGGGTCGTTTTACGCTCGATTGTGAACACGCAACTATCTGTGTCTGTCTCTGAAGTGGCTTCCTTAAAAAGCAAAAAGTTGTTTTTATGAATTCAATTAATTAAGTCTATAACCAGCTATTTAATCAAGAGCAGTGAGTGAGTCCTTATCTTTTTTTTGTCAGAGAGCAGTAAAGGCTACTGCCCCTTTAAGACCTAATACAGAGATATGCATCGTCTTTCTCAACTGTATAAAGTTCTCTTAAGGCATATACAGACTGTCTGATGGATACTCATCAAGATCGACATGTTGACATACTTTTTGTGTGAGTTTATCCGTTCAAACGCAAGACTTGAAAGAACTCAATATTTGCGCGCTGTGAGACGTGCGCGCGCTGCGCACAGAGACAGATCTTCTCTCACTGCAGAGGGTTCTCATTCGCGTCTTCTGGCGAATATACTGAGTGATGATGGTGAAAATGACTGGTCATACGGCAGCACTCGCATGCATTGAACACAGTTTACAAAGATAGACCGCTTTGCCCACGTTTTCTTTTATTATCGCTGTTGTAGTGTACGTGTATCCATCGACAGAACCATACATAAAGCATTATTTTTCAAGTTACAACCAGTCCCGCCGCTCCCACCACGCGCAGGGGTTGAGCAGAACACACGCTCCCCAAAACAACACGTTATGACAACGACATTTCAGACTGACAGAGACAAGATAAACGGCTTTTCCACCATTTGTTACTGTTTTGTACACGTTGTTATATTAATTATAATTCAAAATCTATTTTATTCGCCACAATATAGTAATGATAAATGTTGAGGGGGCACTTTTGATTCATTTTCAAAAAGGACAGGGGCTCAAAGCCCTCCCCTCTGCAGTGCACTTGCCTGGTGTGTGTAACGTGTCCATGGTCCTCCTGACTCCTGTCACACAATGCGGCGAAATCTCCGACAGGGCTTTAAAACGTTACAGTGAATGAGAGTATGAGCCGAGCCGAAACGAACGCACGTGCTGGCCATAGTGTGACATCCGTTAACCATAGTGTAAACATAGATGACGTCACGGGTTTTTCTATAAACGAAAGAACGTAGCCTTCGTTTGTATGGCCCAGGCAATTTATACATTTATAATACTTACTAAAATATAATTCATATTATTTTATTACTGTTGTATTAGTTGTTTGAAAAGTAAAAAAAAGAAATTGGTCGGTCTTAAAGCCAATTTACAACCGGCAAGTCGGTCGGACTAAAAGGGAAAAAAAATAAAAAATTGAGTCGGCCCTAAATTGACAGGGTCGGTCGGGTTACGGCAAACAAGAATATTTTTAAGGATGGCCCCAGCTGAGTGCAGGAGATCCTGCACAGGAAGTGTAATTTCCACGCTAAACACTCCAAATGACCGTTGGCCGGCCAGAGTGCACAGCTGGACACCAGAGACTTGCACTGTGCAAAAGTGGCACACTTTTGGTTTGAGTGGATGTAAGAGCAGGGTTATAGGAACTGCTTGATAAATTTAGCCAGTTTCTAGATGTACTTTCGGGGTCCGAGACATGCACACAGGTAAACTAATTACCAATCTGCATTGGCACTAGGATCAGTAGGGTCACTCAGCAAGGGGTCACTTAAGAAACATTAGATATCAGTTCATTTTAGCCTTTAAAAATAGTTTTCACCAAATGTTGTTTAATTCTATAATAAGGTAGACAAACAAGAGGCTTAGATGACTTGGAGATTTCTATGGAAGATAGTTTTGTCATTTCCTTTCCCTATAAACCAAGCAAACTCATTATTTTGTAATCATATAGATGTGTAAAAAGTTAAGAGGTTATTTAGGATCATTGTCTGCATCTGTGTTTGTGTTCCTCTTCCTGTAGAGTAATTTTTCTTCGGTCCCAAACACTCGACTCTTAGTGCTTTTTCAGCTGCTTTGTGTAAAGACTTTTATGCTGACCAAATCTCCATTCATTTGATCAAAAATACAGTAAAAACAATAATATTACAAAATATTATTACAATTTCAAATAACTGTTTTCTATTTCAATCTATGTTAAAATGGAATTTATTCAAGTGATGCAAAGCTAAATTGTCAGCACCATTACTCCAGTCTTCAGTGTCACATGAACCTTCAGAAATAATTCTATTTTAGTGCTAAGGAATGTTGGAAAAAAAGTGCTAAAGAGTTTTGAGTTGTTTTTTTCTTCTTCCAGGAATTTTAAAATAAAAATTTAAAAAGAACACCATTTATTTAAAGGTCCCGTTCTTCGCGATTCTATCTTTCAAACTTTAGTTAGTGTGAAATGTTGCTGTAATATCATAAATAATACCTGTAAAATTATAAAGCTCAAGTTCAATGCCAAGCGAGATATTTTATTTAACAGAAGTTCCCTTTCAAAGCCTACAGCGAACGGCCGGTTTGGACTACACCGCTGCACTTCCTTGCATGAATGACGTCACTAGAACCGTTTGTTGACTAACCCTCCGCCCACAAGTACACGCAAAATAGGGTGCAAAATCTTGTTGCTCTCCCACGTGGAGAAGAGCGCGCATTCAGCGCTTGCATCTCCCCCTTATGGTAAGAGGCGGGACCTTTCTGGGCAAAGTGCGCTAAGCTGCTGTCCAATCACAACACGGAAAGCGCTGGCCCAATCAGAACTCGTTACGTGTTTCTGAAGGAGGGACTTCATAAAACAAGGAAATCATCAGGCTGTTTTTAGGACAGAGAAAACAGCACTGTACAGATAAGTCAATTGTGTGAAAATCCTGTTTTTTTTTTTACATGCGAAACATGAACTCATGTTACATTGCACACTGTAAACATAATCAAAGCTTTGAAAACACGCGAAGAACGGGACCTTTAAAATATAACTATTTTGTAACATTATGAATCCTAGCTGTGTTTCCATTACCCTTCAAATTGCGCAAATTGAAATTTTGAAAATTTAGCAAAAACTCCAATACAGTATTAGCCTGGCTCCACCCACTTCTGCTCGATTTTCATTTTTCCTTCATTACTCCGTCTGGGATTGCAGTATATTCTCTGGTTTTCTCCAGTCAATTTTTAACTGGGACAATCAGCGAACCGAGGGAGTGTCTGAGAACTATGACGTTGATGTTGTGCGCTAGTTTGAGATGACGTACGTCACGACCAAACGTTAGCGATTGGTTATGCAGATCCAGAGTGGCTCTGGGCAGATCCAATAGTTTTAAAGGGTAAGTTCACCCAAAAATGAAAATTACTTCATTAATTACTCACCCTCATGTCGTTGGACACCTGTAAGACCTTCGTTCACCTTCGAAAAACAAATTAAGATATTTTTGTTGAAAGCTGATGGCTCAGAAAGGCTTCAAAAAGGCCTCCATTGGCATTCAGTACATTTCAACTGACCCACTCACAAGACCCATAAAAGGCACTAAAGACGTCGCTTCAAAGTCCATCTCACTACAATGGCTGTACAATAATTTTACCAAGCGACGAGAATAGTTTTTGTGTGCAAAAAAAATTTAAATAATGACTTTATCCGCCAAGTTATTGTCTTCCGTGTAGGTCTCGGGCGTAAACTCACCTGGAACTCACGCGATAGCGGCGCTCCTCCTCTTCCGGGTCGTGTATTCGCTATGATTCGAACAGCGGAGCTGCGTCATATTCTTGTGCATGCGTTGAGTTCACGTTGGTGAATTAAATCGTTATTTTGATTTTTGTGCGCACAATAACTATTTTCGTCGCATTGTAAAATTATTGTACAGCCACTGTAGTGAGATGGACTTTGTAACAAAGTCTTTAGTGCCTTTTATGGGCCTTGTGAGTGGGTCAGTAAAAATGTACTGAATGCCAATGGAGGCCTCTGAAGCCTTTCTCAGCCATCAGCTTTCAACAAAAGTATCTTCATTTGTGTTCCGAAGATGAACGAAGGTCTTACAGGTGTCCAACGACATGAGGGTGAGTAATTTATGAAATAATTTTCATTTTTAGGTGAACTAACCCTTTAAACTTCAACAGAGTTCCCATCTTCCAGGAAGTTAACACTGGTCAACAATGGAAAGTGTGAAATACTAGTCTTGTAGAGGATCAAGCTTTTATTACTGTACAGTGTTTTGGAAAAAGTTTTTTTTTTCTCGCATGAGGGTTTTTTTCTGGCAATTCGAAAAAGGAATATTTCATAAAACTGCAACAAAACATTTATAGGTCGCCTGGAGTATGTAAAAGTCACATGATCTTTCTTTAAAGATTGCGCGATATGTTTGGACAGAAGACAGAGTTCTTTATTAAACTCATGAAAAGACAAAATAATTACTGAAATTCTATACAACAAAAGCTATGCCACAATTTATCAAAACCTTGAATCAGATATGAGGGAGAAACACTCAGAAACGCCTCATGCATGGCCGCTCCCAAGTTATAAGGGGCTTTACTTACCATTAAAGACTATGTAACTAAAAGTGCACTATGTAACTTTTCTGTTCGCTAGAGGTCGCCTATTCAAAACAAAGGCATAGTTTTTGGCACCACGTTTGAATGCAAAATCTTGGGACGTGGTCTTCACCTTACAGCCGGTTGAAAATAATCAGGATAGGACTCAGAAATCATGTTGATGGATGCGATTATTAACGTTACTGTAGTATGAAGCAGAGCAGGACTGAGTGTTGAGGAGCTGAGCAAGGCCGCTGGAGCGATTGTAAATTAGACAAACAACATGCGCCTAGCGAGCAGCAGGACTTTTATTATGCCACAGTCGCCTGGCGCCATTTCTGCTTTTCCGGTCATGAGTATGAGGTAACGCAACTCTGTTTGTCATATTACATTTAAGTGTGTTTAAAATGATGTTATGACGTTACTCTGTGCGTTCGCTCAGAGGCTGCTTTGACACTTGTTCACACTGCAGTAAGAGTAAAGCGTTTCTGCAACATAAAACCAATAACCGAGGGTAATGCACATATGACACAATTGACAGGCGACGCCCTCACATGGCCCAGTCCATTGGTTAAAATAGCAATTTTATCACGATTTACAAATAGTTGGGAACATTTGGGATATTATAAATATACTTAACTGAACAAATTATATAACATTGGCCTAATGGTTTTTGGATATTTTACTGAAAAAATATTACATAGTGCTAGCCTGGATGCCAGCCGAACTCAGCCCCGCCCACAACATTTGAGGATGGGCAGTTTGGTCTGGATTCGATCCATAGAGGAGTGATTATGCCCGAAAAGAAACTGTTCAGACGAATGAAATCATCCGGGCGGGCTTTAGACGATGACGGACAGATGATAAACAGTAACGCAACCATGCACGTCATCAAAGGCGCTTGGATTATATTTGTTCAAATCCTAAACGGAAAGCTTGTTTGTATATGCGTTTACCTTCACTATTTCTCTCTGAAATGATGATCATGTTGGTAAATAACTGTGTATCCTTAATTCTTTTCTTTTTTTACAACAAAAAAGGGGGGGGATATAACCCGCCTTTACCTTTAATGCTTGGATTACCCGCCTTTGATTAAAAATAATGGCTAGAGCAGTGGCTGCAATATATGTAAACCAAGCAACATCTGTTTCAACGTGATTTTTGGGAAAGCAATTTTGTTGCCAAATAAAATAAAAATTAAAAAAAGATTCTTACTGACCCTAAACACTTACTGACCCAGGCTGCGTTCACACTAGTCATGTTTGGTTGGATTAAAACAAACCCTGGTGCGATTGCTCGGTTAGTGCGGATCATTTGAACACATGTGAACGCTGCCATCCGAACCCTGATGTGCACCAAACAAGCGGACCCAGTCCGCTAAAAAGATGGGTCTCGGACCGTTTCCAAACAAACTCTGGTGCGGTTTGATTGATATATGAACGCAACATGGACCAAAGACATGTAAACGGACCAAAAACCGGACGTAATGTCACAAGATGCGACGCAGAGTCAGCTGATTTGACGACGCAGAAAGATCGGTGTATCCAAAATGAGTAACATACGTTAGAGCAACGAGGAAGAGCCTCATCAATATTTGGTCGGATGAGCATGTTTCGAAAATGCAAGAAAAAACGCACAAAAAGCAAACCTGATTCTTCTCATCAGAGGACCTGTTGGCCATTAGTCGGTACAGACGACAGAATGGCCGTCTCTTTTCTGCACAACGGAGGAAATCCTGCTGCTGTTTTGAATGTTTTGAACATTTCATCAGCTCTTCATCAGTTCTCAGCGGGTAAAAATAATGCCATATGTACATGCATAAAATGATCGCGTTTAATTCAGCACACAGCGTTGTTCTGAATGTTCGGTAAGCAGCTCCTACGTCATATAAGCCGACCAATCAGGTTGTGAGCGTCTCCCTATGCCTTTGGTTCGGTAACTTTAGGTTTGCTGTTAAAAAAGCCCGTGTGAACGCTAAGCGGACCAGGACTATATGTTTTGTTTTTGTTTTTTGGTCCGGACCAAACAAGCCAAACTAACCGAACTACAAGTGTGAACGCACCCTTAAACAATAGTGTAAATCTGAGCTCCAAACTAGTCAAACAAGCACCGTAAAAAGAAGTCAACCCAGCTCTTCTTTTACGTGAATAATCCGTTTAGTATGTTTTTAGATTTGATTGCTCTTGTCTTTAGATTTTCCAATGGGTCTAGATATTATTTGTGAGCACTAGTTGTTCATGCTTAAAGTCCTCAGCTGTTTTGGCTATCTCTTCAAGGTAGCCAAGTGTGAAAAGCTGGACTCACTCTAAAAGTGTGTGTGTGTGTGTGTGTGTGTGTGTGTGTGTGTGTGTGTGTGTGTGTGTGTATAGACTCTTTCTAAGTGATCTGCTGTCCATCAGCGTGATTAACTTGAGGTAAGGTCTCAGTCTCCTCTTCCCCTCTGAAACTCAGCCAGGTAGAGGAGAGTTAACCATGATCCTCCTCTAGTCTAGTGGCAAACGGCCCACATCTTTGCAGTCTCCCCTATCTTTTCTCACTCTTCGTTTCTCCCTCATCCACCTGTCTGTCATTAGATGATGTTTGTCACTATTTTGGAGCATCAAGGCAAGTTGTTTTTGAGTTGCTCATTCTTGCAGAAACATTCCCAAAGTGTCAATTCAGTATGGAGACTCCCCTTTTCAATGTGCCATAATGACCCTGGAGGTCAAGAGATGGGTGTAAAGTTACAACAACCTCCTTTTCTCAGATTAGAATCCCGAAGGAAGTGTCCTCAGCCTCCCCCTGACCTCTGCTCTGATTGGACAGGCGACATGCCAATCAAAAGCCTCACAGAGGTTTAAACATGAGCCACAACCCTCTTCCGCACTCCACCCACACACCTGTCCGTCCTCATTGAGCTATCGAGCAGTGTGTGGATTGGGCTATGAATAGCAGACAGGCTGTAGCTGTGAGCTAATCCCCAGAAACCCCTTGTGTGACAAATCGTGGTGTGTGTGAATGCCAGCGGCTGTGGTCTGGAGTATTTTTGGGGCTGTAACTGAACACCAGCGCACACTGACCAGAAGTAAAGACCAGTGTCCTTTATAAAAACACAGATGGAGTGACATTTGGCTTATACTTGAGAGAATGCAGTCATAAATGAACATACACGCACAGGTTACTGGTAAATCTCTCTCATGTAAGCTCCTTTGACCTGTTGGTTAAAGCTCCAGACACAGACTAATTAAGCCTATACACTTGCCACTCCTATGAGACGACAGCAGTGTGGGTGTGTGCTTAACTAGGACAGTTTTGTCCCAAATTGTAGCTCAATCAATTTTAGGGACATCCTTTTTTTTATCCTAAATATCTAAATAGTCTTTTATTAGGGGTAGGGTTATGGGTAGTCTTTAGTAATTTTAACATTGTAGTAGTTTTACAGTACAAAAACAATAGAGGTCTATGGTGTTATAAAGGGAAAGAGAGAATGAATATGCACCTCAGATCATGTGGATGTATTAAAATGGGTGACTTCATCAATTAGTATCACTTGCTCAAATGTTCCTTTCACACACACTGAGGAATCTCTCAGCTGCTGGACAAATGGTCAGAGCTAGTCTGATCATAATGGTATAAATGAAACATGCGGCTCACTCTGAAAGTAGTTAAAAGGTACAGTAACAGTAGTTTAAAGGAATAGTTCTCCCATAAATGAACTCTGTCATCATTTACTCATGTCATACAAAACTTAAATGGCTTTCCTTTGTCTGTGAAACAAAGGAGACAATGTGAAAGATGTACCTGTTGCACTTATACAATGAAAGCATAATTTATTTCTCATAATTTATTGTTGGCTGCATTTAAAAAATATATATTAAAAAATATGGATGTGAATGTTTTTGAGGAATCTGACTATTATAAAAATATACAATTTTAACTCTTTCCCCACCATCATTTAAAAAAAGGTACCCATCCACTGCCAGGGTTTTTGACCATTTTCACAAAAATGTAATAGCCCATAGAATATATGATGATCGTGTTGTTTTACATATGCATTACATGCGATCGCTTGTTTTACTGCATTTTGAAAAAGTATTCTTGTCGCTTCATAAAATTAAGGTTGAACCACTGGAGTCACATGGACTATTTTAACAATGTCTTTAATATCTTTCTGGGCCTTGAAAGTGGTTGCTGTGTTGCAGTCTATGTGGGGGGGAAAAAGCTCTCAGATTTCATCAAAAATATCTTAATTCTTAGCACAGAAGTCCAATAACAGAACACCACTCGGGTTCAGATCAGGGGGGCCGTTCCTCCCAATCACGCCCCTCCAGGTGTCTCTGTCACTGCCCACGTGGGCGTTGAAGTCCCCCAGTAGAACGATGGAGTCTCCAGTCGGAGCACTTTCTAGCACCCCTCCCAGAGACCCCAAGAGGGCCGGGTACTCTGCACTGCCATTTGGCCCGTAGGCACAAATGACAGTGAAAGACCTATCGAAGGCGCAGGGAAGCGACCCTCTCGCTCACCGGGGTGAACTCCAACACATGGCGACTGAGCTGGGGGGCTATAAGCAAACCCACTCCAGCCCGCTACCTTTCACCATGGGCAACTCCAGAGTGGTAGAGAGTCCAGCCTCTCTCAAGAAGTGTGGTTCCAGAGCCCAAGCTGTGCATGGAGGTGATCTCTCGACCTCCCGCACAAGCTCAGGCTCCTTCCCCGCCAACGAGGTGACATTCCACGTCCCTAGAACCAGTTTCCGTGTCCAGAGATTGGGTCGTCGGGGGCCTCGCCTTCGACTGTCGCCTGATCCACTATGCCCTGGCCCCTTATGATCCCTCCTGCAGGTGGTGAGCCCACAGGAGGGCGGCCCCACGTCGCTCTTTCGGGCTGAGCCCGGCCGGGCCCCATGGGGGAAGGCCCGCCCACCAGGCACTCGCATACGAGCCCCAATCCCAGGCCTGGCTCCAGGGTGGGGCCCTGGCTGCGCCATGCTGGGCGACGTCTCGGTCCTTGATTTTATGGTCATCATAGTGGGCTTGTGAACTGCTCTTAGTCTGACCCGTCACCAAGGACCTGTTTGCCTTGGGAGGCTCTACCAGGGGCATATGGCCCCAGACAACATAGCTCCTAGGATCATTCAGGTACTCAAACCCCTCCACCACGATAAGGTGACATTTCAAAGAGGGGCGTAAAATCATAAAATCTATGGAGACTTAATGCACAAGTGTTTGTAGTATATAAACCAATCATAAAATTGGCATAAAAAAATAGGAGAATAATATTATAGATATTAGTGGTTACTGTTCCGCAGTGTATTTGATATCTTACCCAATTAAAAGCAAGAGATGTGATAAATTAAATTGGTCCAAAAAAAATGGTATTACAACATTTCTGTCCCCCTCACTTTCCTTCTCACTGAAAAGAAGGCTACGCGCCTGGATCCGACCTTTCCTTCAGAGCGTCTCTAAAGCCACGCCTCACGCCTGTAAGTTGTTTATGTTCATTATTATTGTAGTGTTAACATAAAAACTCTCAGAAATTAAATTCTGAGGACATAAACAGCTCCGGGAAGAACATCACATGTTGCCATCTTGTAATTACGGTTATTCTGACCTAATGCAATGATTGGACAAACATTTTTTGGTCCTGAGACTTCCACAGAAAATATAGGTACATATTTAGGCCAGTGTATTATTGATTGATGTCATGATGTGGAGAGAGCTTCAAACAGTATAACAAAAAGGGTTAATTAAAAAAAATTACCTACCCTACTTTTAACTTACGCGCAAAATTGGAATTTTGCAAAAAACATTTAAAGAATGAAGCACCGTTTCCATTCAGTGAGCTGAAGAGAACAAAATTGTCACTTCCTGATTAACCGGAGCTAAATATCACTTAGAAAAGGAGGAGAAACCACTGTATCATTTTCGTATATAATAATTGACTTGCACCTCAGAGCGCACAGACGAAATGCAATAAACACGGTCATGTTATCTTGCTTTCAGAGGCGGATGCCCGCTGTTTGGGAATGCAATCATGTAAGACGGTTCTGGAAGGTAAATTATAACATACCACTTTGATGACAAACTCAGGCATCTGATAATGGCCAAAACAGCAGGTTCGCAACAAGATCGGTCTGCTGGATAGTCCAGTTATGCTGTCCCTATGCACAAAATCTATTTTGTTTATTTTTTATTAATTTATTCTATAAATGTGTTTCCATCATAGTTGATGCACGTTTTCTTATTGGATAAAAAAATCTGTTAGGAAAGTTAGGTGTATGGAAACATACCTACTGAGGACTGGAGAAGATTCAGCTTTGCCATCACATTTACATAATATTTTACAATATTTCTGTTTTACTGCACTCTGTTTATCACTCTATTTTCAGATCATTTAAAGTACATTGTGAGTAATTAGTAAGTACAAATACATTTTCTTTCATCTTAGAATTTCTGTATTATTTAATTAATCTGTTGTCAGACACCTCCTTGCGTCCGCCATAGAAAAATCCATGTTGTTTGACCACTAGCTCAGTCTGGGTGTACAATCATATCCAGTGTTCCTGGAAGACCTCTGAGTCAGATAGAATACTTTCATCCCAGATCTCCTCTACTGCACAGGGAGCACAGGTCATCATGACACAGATCCAGGCCACTGTATTTTAAGATGTCGGGGGCTCCGGGGAGGGGTCCTGCTGCAGTGCATTCAGGATCAGCTTTCAAACACTCCCTGCACAGTAATACACATTCATACATTCTTCAGGAAGAGCACAGCTGACATGCCCTTTATTAATATAGATTAGAAGTTACTGTGATTTCCCCCCCAAGCTTTATTGAATTCCTTTGCTCTTCTGGAGACATATGGTATTTTCCTATTTCAGTTGTAGCTGAAATTTAATTATTACAAATGTATTACAAGTTTCCAATTTCTTTTCTATAAAATATCTTGATCTATGAACTTTTTAGTTATATAGAGGATAACATTCTGTTTTCCACTGGTCAGACAAACGTATAGTCCCGTCCCAAACTGTTTGGGGAAATTATTAACTTACGCTGCAAAAAATTATCATCATTTTAGTGGTAAAAGACTTCCTCTTTCCCTTCCTCTGTTTATTCTTGTGATGTTTTATTAACAAATGTTGGGAGGAGCACGTTCAGGTAATTAAACACAAGTGGAGCACATTAAGCTAATCAATTGAATCAACGATAAGAGATGTCTATATACAGCAGATTTATCTCCTTTCGTTGACAGTTTTTAAGCATCCCTCCACCATCTCTTCACTCCTCACACATGCCAAATAAGCATAAACTTTACTCTATTTAATTTAATGTAAGTGTGAAGTTTCTTTCTGCCTCTATGTTTGTGTGGAGTCCCTTTGCCTGTTCCCAATTCTGGATTTTTGGTGTTTTTGTCTTTTTTATTAAAGTTGTGATGTGTGAGCACTTGGATTCTTTCACTTGGATGGTGTTTTGTATTTGTTTGTATAACACGTCTATATATTTACCACAGCTTGTGTTGAAGCTAGTTGTGATAAAGGTTGAGTCATCCTAAGACTTTTTTTTTTTTACCACCTGTTTTTTGTATTATTTTTTGACATTTGGAATAATAAACCTAGAAATATTATCCCTTTTAGTATTGATTTTGTTTTAAGGGTCAATTACAACAGGTTTTCATACTTGAATGTTTAAAAAAACACCTTGTTTTTTCCCACATATTTTACAGTATTGCAGCACCTCCATTCTCTGTCTGTCAGTAACACTCTGTTTAGTTCCTGTCTCTATGAAGCCCCTCCTTCCAAAAAGCTCAATGTGATTGGTCAGATACCACTGTGTTGTGACTGGTCAGTAGCTTTAAGTGTGTGTGGGAAATGTCACAACCCTTACCCTAACTGTGAATTTCAACACACTACAATCTCAACCAGGCCTCTGCCTTGTTTAAAGCATATGTCTTGAGAAGGAATTATTTAAACGAGGAATATCGTAATGTGTGAAAAATGCAAGACTAAAATTGAGGCCTTTCAGAGAAACAGTGTGCACTGATATAGAGAATAACTCCCTTTGAATTGTCCTTGAATTGTGCCTTGTAATTTTGCAGACCTTTTTCATGATCAAACAGCAACATTACAAACTAAAGAAATAGGACCCGTTTAGACTTATTAGAAAATATGTGAGAACATTCATGGATTCTGTAAATTCATAAAAATTCTCAAATGGATTCAAATTAAAATCTTGAATCCATTTGGCATTACGAAGTAGACATCACAGGATGTGTTATTCTGTTTCCCATGTCAGACTGACGTAGACCAATCTCTATAGGTCACAAATGGCTTGGCATGTTTAATATGCCTCAAGGAGATATGGGGGAGCAGAAGGAAAAGGAAATGACCTCTGAATAAATAGAACCGGATACAAGCACTACCTCATACATGCTGGGCAGGAAGTAGGGCAATATGAACTAAAGGAAATGTTCATAATTACATCTGTTAGGAAATAGTTACGTCTTGTATAATAGAAACATCCTATGGAATAAAAGAAGATTTTGCTTTGAACTTTTGGTGGGTGTGTGTATGCGTGCATGCGCATGAAAGTTTAGCAAATGACACACTCATGGGGACACATTGTTGTGAGTTTCATTGATTAAGTTTCTTTTCTTATGAACAGTTACTGTATGTCAGCATTCTTGATAGGGAAGAGGAACATGGAACCGATACTAAAAAAACTATTTGTGTTGAATGTATGGTGGCAGATCTGAGACCCTATTTCTTGCTGTCCTTATAAGACGCACATATGCATTTACACTCCAAAGACTGCTTGTGAAACTAAACATGTATTAAAAAAAATGGTGAAGCATAAATTGATAGTCTTATTTTGTGCAAAATGTCTGACAGCTATCAATATAGTTATTGATATAAGCCACAACAGCCATGGTAATGTTTTTATTTTTCATGGTTACAATATATTGTTTAACCTCCCACCTGTAAAATAATAAATGTTACATGTAATAATGCTAATAATAATAATCAAAATAAAGAAGTTCATTAGCCTGGCAGAAATTTGGAACAGATATCTTTCATTGCTTGCTGTTTTGTCATTTTGCCTGTTTAGGACACATCTAGTGCTTTCACTTACAAAGAAAGAAACTTCTTGTCATGTTTGGCATTGTTTTATAGATGTTTTTGGATAAGATATTTTCACATTTCCCAAAATATCTTCTTTTGTGTTCCACATAAGAAAGAAGATCATACATGTCTGGAACCATATGAGGGTAAATACTAGCCTAGAAATCTAGACGCACCCTAGCAGCAGCTAATCTAATCTGCCCGCGAGTGTCATCTAGCAACTCTCAATACCCTTCTGAGCTGTAATCGCCAAACTCTTGACAGGCCAATCACATCGTGTATAGAGTCGATGGGCGGGGCCATAATGACGACGACCGAGTTGCGTTTGCGTGCTTCTAGTAAACACAGAAACTGGTGAACGGCGGTCTTTCGCATCAGCTTTGACCGCGACTCTGGAAGACTTGGAGTTAAGCTTTTCTCTGAGAAAAGAACAAAGAACGGCACTGAAGTCATTCTTAAAAAGGGAAGATGTGTTCGGAGTTTTGCCGAACGGATACGGCGAATGTTTAATCTATCAACGAGCTCTGTTTCCCCTTCGTTGCTCTGGTTGGTGTAGCGCTATCCTATCGCGTGCAGAGGGAGTTTGAAAGACAACCGTTTATCCCGCCCCTCGGATTGAGCCCTGTCAATGGTGAGTTTCCAGACCAAACATCTTGATGTGGGTCTGGCTTGTCAGGCTAGGTAAATACATAATGAAGGGAATTTCACATTGACGACAGTAGGTTGTTTATGTTGTTGTTTTTGTTGGTTTTTAGGATATGATATTTTCATATTCTCGCCTTATGCCCCGCAAACCCACAGGCTGGCCTGCACACATGTAATTCAGTAAATGCGTAATGATGTGGGTTAGTATGTTAGCACGTGAATGATGTTGGCTTTTTTGTGTTGTCTGTGGTAGGTAATGCAAAAGTTGGGTAAAGCGGATGAAACGAAAGACACAGCCTTTGAGGAGGGAGTGGCCAATTTTAACAAGCAGCTGGTAAGAGCCTTAACCCTTCACCCTCTCTGACACCCCCCCCCCCCTTAATATACTGCTTCCATTGACATTTGACCTTTGACCTTTTTCGTAGTTCTAAAATACCTATTGATGATTTCATCTCTCTCTGATCTCCATCCACAGGCTGATGGCACCAAACTACAGAAAGACTTGAAAGCTTATGTAGTGGCAGTCAAAAGTAAGTCTCTTATTGTGTGTATTTGTATATGTTTTGATGAAAGTGAACAAGAATAATTTTAATGAAGTGCTAAGTTCTAAGTGCACTAAGTGCAAATAGCGTGCCTTGTTAGCAAGTACTATTTAGTATTTACACTAGATCTTCCCAACAATGCTTGGTTGGGCCACACAAGATAAAAAAAAAAAAAAACGTGCATGTTTCAACATGTTTAGTAATGTAGTCGGTAGAGCGTAAAGGCCTTTGCACACTGAGTCTGAAATTCGCATGCAAAACTTTCGCCCATCAAAAAAAAAGCATTCTGCTTTTTCTAATTTTGACAACTCAGAGCCACCATACATATTATTGTATCAAAAATACTACAGATATTATTATATCCCAGCTATAATTATATAACACCAAGTGATGTGTGTGTGTGTGTGTGTGTGTGTGTGTGTGTGTGTGTGTGTGTGTGTGTGTGTGTGTGTGTGTGTGTTGTGTTTGTGTATACTTAGACATACCGTACTACCAGTCTCTGTTCTGAATTAATTAATTCACGGAAATTGTATTTATTAGGTAGGGGTTGGTTTATTGGAGGGCTTTTATTGTCCCATTAAGGCGGCATCCCTTTAATAATTGTAATAAATATAATAACTTACACTCTATTTTATTATTGCGTCCTGTTAATGTACAACAATACTGAGGTGCAAATAATATGCACATGCCAAAATAACGTATAAATAATATCGAATTGATACTTTTACATGGTGTAAATGGAATATATCACTATTTTTACTTGAAAATGTGGAAATGTCATCTATCGCTAAGAAAATACGCTATTTTCAATTATTGTAAATAGTATCTATCGCTATTTGCACTTAGCCACCACCCTTTGAAGGGATAGTTCACCCCAAATTAATTTACTCACCCTCTCATGTTGTTCCAAACAGGTGGATTTTTATGAATTTCTTCTGTGGAACATAAAAGAAGATATTTTGAAGAATGTTGGTAATCAAAAAGTTTTGGTGACTTCCATTGTTTGAAGAAAAAAAAATGACAACAAAAATAAACCTTCCTGAGCCAGATCAAAATATCTTTTATTTTCCACATTAAAAAGAAAGTCATACAGTTTTGGAATGACATAAGTGTTAATAAATGATGACAGAAGGTCATTTTTAGGTGAACTAGAAATAGATATGGGTTTATTGGTCACTTGATTGCACTAATGAAACATATTACATAATTTAGAGGAAGTTAACCTAACACAATTAAGTGCAAAAACATAAATAACAATCTGTTCATATTGTCATTGTCATCTTAATGTGCACTTGCTCAATTTTGCTTCTTTATATCTACATACAGCCTTTTTTCAGATGAGATTCATGATATTCTCTTAAAGCAAACAGCTCATTGTGACTGAACAAACTCAGCCCTAAATCTATAGCTATACCTGCCTCCGTGTTTAACAGAGATATTGGTGTCACAAATTATTTTTTGGGTTATAAACATGTGGAAAGGATTTTCAGGTTTCAGGTCATTTTGGTTTCTTCTTAAAGGGATAGTTCTAATAAATTAAAATCTATCATTTACTCAACTTCATGTGGGTCTAAATATGTACATGATTTTTTCTTTTGTGGAACGCAAAAAGAAGATATTTTGAAAAATGTCTGCATATTTTTTGCCCGAACAAAGAAAGTTAATAAACCCCAACCATCTTTTAAATATTTTCGTGTCAAAAGAAGAGAGAAATGCAGACAGGTTTGGAACAACATGAGGGTGAGTAAATTATGGTAGAAGACATAAATTATGTCTTGTCTCTTTGTATTATATTATATTTTAAAAATCCTCCTTTAGACATGTTGTCATACTTTTGTTTTAAGCATCAGTGAGTTGTAGTACATTAAAATAAATGTGATGTAAGCAGACAGCCTTCTTCCTCACACAGCCCAACTGCCATGTGACCACAAAAGCTCTCACTTCTCTGAAAGACAAAGGGAAAGAGACTGCCATGTGTGTGGGGTGATTGAGCATTTGCCATCATCCGTGAATGTGCCAATGTCCATCTCTTAGCTGACCCACTGTTTGTTTCCGCAGCCATGCACGAGTGTTCAAAGCGTCTGCATGACTGTCTGGCAGAAATGTACGACCCCGAGTGGTTTGGCAAAGAGGAAGTGGACTCTATTGCAGAGGTGTGTAAGCATGTCATTGGCAGAGCCAAACACTCTGTCTGGATTGTGTGACATTAGTGTTTTCGATGAGAAAAATCCCATAGGAGAGAAAAACCACAAAGGACATCTCTTTGATATGTCAGTTGCTTCCCCTTAAAGAGATAGTTCACCCAAAAATGAAAATGATCCCATAATTTTCTCACCCTCAAGCTATCCTAGGTGTATGTTACTTAAAATATCCATATTTATAACTTTATATATAGCTCCACTGGAACTAGACTTGTGAACGGCCATTACTGCAAGTCAGTGATTATAGTTTATAAAGGTATAAATATGGATATTTTTCTTGTAAAAACGCATTGTTCGTTTTAGAAGGCATTTATTAACCTCCTGGATTCCTGGATTATGATGATGGATGAATGTGCTTTTTTTGGGCTTCAAAAAAACAAAAACAAGATACAATTCACTCCCATTATAAACATTGGAAGAGCCAGGATATGGTTTAATATAACTCTGATTGGGTTCGGCTATAAGAAGAAATTCATATAAACCTAGGATAGCTTGAGGGTGAGTACATTATGGGACAATTTTTATCTTTGAGGGATATTGCCCTTTAAGGCTCCTGGTTCTCACATCTGCCTCCTGAAATCAAAGTAGATTTTTAGAAGAATGTCACAAACTAGATATCAACATAGAGAAAAAGGTTATTGAAAATAAGACTATAGATTCAATTTAATGATAAACCTTGGGTGTTTCTCGAAAATGTCCCATACTTTGCTTAAATGTGCTAAGATACCAAAATCTGCCATTAAAAGTCAGATTTGAATATTATTTCAACATATACTACCATTTTGAATATACACTAATATACACTAGCATTTGAAAGTTTGGGATCAGTAAGATATTTTATTCAGCAAGGAATTGATCAAACAAACAATAAATACATTTATAATGTTATAAAAGATTTGGGGAGCGCAAAACATTTCTTACAAAAGTCTTACCAAACTTTCAGTTCTGCTAAGACCAAATTCCTTGACCTATGCTATCCACATACTTTTAACAATTATCTCATTTGTGTGTATTTTATTTAGCATATTAATTAAAGGAAACATAACTGAAACATAGCTTATACGGTCATTTTGGAGCCACAACTTAGGACTGTATGCAGTTGATGAATCTATCTGCACTGGTGTTTCAGGCTCTGTCAACTCATTATTACTGAGATTT
This sequence comes from Pseudorasbora parva, assembly GCF_024679245.1. NCBI lineage: Eukaryota > Metazoa > Chordata > Actinopteri > Cypriniformes > Gobionidae > Pseudorasbora > Pseudorasbora parva. Next base: position 9,267,361 of record NC_090183.1, on the reverse strand, counting down.
CTTTCTGTTTTCTAAACGTTTTATTCGTTCTTTCCACTCCCATCTTTCCACGAGTAAAGGAGATGATAGAGAAAGAAATGGATAATAATCTAGAGGTAAACATGACCGATGACTTCTCTAGAGTCCAGACTGTAGGTCTAGCTGGTGATGCTAAAGTAGTGCTACTGTAGTGAACTTTATATTAGAATAGATCTGTTCTATATTAGAATAGATCTGTTCATACACATGTGGTTTGTCAGTGTGTGAGAGAGAAAGCGTGAGAATATCTGTCTTGGTGTGCATGTCTGATCACATCTGTTTTACAGGACACTGACCTCCTGTGGCAAGATTTCCACCAAAAGCTTACGGACAATGCTCTCACTTCCATGGATACATACTTGGCTCAATTTCCAGACATAAAGGTTTGTTTTTGCTTTTAAAGGCATAGTTCACCCAAAAATGAATTGTCATCATTACTCACCCTCAAGTCGTTCCAAACCTGTGTGAATTTCTTTCTTCTGCTGAACACAAAGATATTTTGAAGAATATGGGTAACCAAACAGTTGATGAACATCGACTTACATAGTATGGTGGATACTATTGAAGTCAATGGGGCCCAACAACTGTTTGGTTACCCATATTCTTCAAAATTCACTATTTGACCAAAAGTATTGGGAAACCTCTCCAAATCATTGATTTCAGGTATTCCGATGATGTTCCAGATGTTCAATGGCCAAAGATGTATAAAACTAAGCACCAGAGTCAATAGCTACAGACCTCCAAACTTTTTGTGGCCTTCAGATTAGCTCAAGAACAGTGTCTAGAGAGCTTCATGGAATGGGTTTCCATGGCTGAGCAGCGGCATCCAAGCCTTACATCACCAAGTGCAATGCAAAGTGTTGAATGCAGTGGTGTAAAGCACGCCGCCACTGGACTAGAGCAGTGGAGACGTGTTCTCTGGAGTGACCAATCAGGCTCTGTCTGACAATGTCTGACCTCAACCTGATAGAACACCTTTAGGATGAATTAGAGTGGAGACTGCGAGCCAGGCCTTCTCGTCCAACACCAGTGCCTGATCTCACAAATGCGCTTCAAGAAGAATGGTCAAAAATTCCCATAAACACACTCCTAAACCTTGTGGAAAGCCTTCCCAGAAGAGTTCAAGCTGTTATAGCATATTAAACCCTACAGAATGTCAATGGAATGGAATAGAATGAAATGTCATTAAAGTTCATGTGCATGTAAAGGCAGGCATCCCAAAATGTTTTGCAATATAGTGTATCTTTGTGTTCAGCAGAAGAAATAACAGAATTTTCATTCCCTTGAACTAACAACTATCCTTTTAATAAGTGGTGCATGTTAAGCATCACTTTTACTATTGCTTATACTTAGCTTTAGGAATATGAACCCCTAACCTTAAAATTTGGTGTGAAATTTGGTTTGTGCTACATGAACTGTTGAGACTTGTTAAGAAGCACTATTGCTTTTCTAAGTGATTTGATTTATGATTTTTGCCTGGCTAAAATCTCATAGATTTACTCTGAAGTTGTGGCCCGTCCATATATAAACAGAAACCACAAAGAAAACCCTTGCCAACACTTCACAACATTCATAACACTTTAGCAACCTTATCACAACACACTGACAATAAATCACCACATCTTAGAATTGTGAAAAAAAAATTGTTCACCACTCTATTAAAAAAAAAAAAGTGGTCTAGTGCTGGTCCTAAGAAACTAGCTCCAACTCAGGAACAACGTATAACAAGCTCATGGCCAACTAAGGACCAGCATAAACCAGCTCAAACCAGCTGCTATACCTAACCAGCATATGTTCTTTTTTCAATAGGGTAGCATGCTCTCATTTATAGTAGTTACTGCTGTGTTAAATTGTCTTTGTTGTGACTCTTTGGCTCCCTCTGCAGACTCGCATTGCTAAGCGTGACCGGAAGCTGGTAGACTTCGACAGTGCCAGACATCATTTTGCTTCTATACAGAAAGGCAAGAAAAAGGATGAAGCCAAAATCGCCAAGGTATCAGATGCTCAATCCAGCTTGTTAATGTATGCTATTACTGCACTGTCTGGCTTTTTGTCCTCAAACTTTGTTAACTAACCAACTGTATGTTGTAATGCTGTAATGGAGTAATGCATGTGTTGCAGTCAGTTTATATGGTTATGTGTGTGTTTGCACAAGCTTGTGTCTGCCTCTGTCTTTGCGGCATGTCTAGCCTCTGACTCTGGTGGAGAAAGCTGCTCCCGGCTGGGCTCAGGGAATAATCACAGCACATCAAATCGCTCAAACTAACCTCTCAAGAAACCAGGTGACTCATCTGTCACTCAGCCTGTAAACCTGCCTAACCCCACCCACCTTCTCACAGACCACACCCACTCACAGCATGGCATCCTTATATATCATCTGTGTATTTACTGTATGGATTTGTTTTAGCTATAACTTTAAAAATTCTTTGTTCCAAAAAATAGTTCAAAAGACTGAGGTCAGTAAGCTTTGCTTTATGTCTCTAATGTCCCAAGGATGATTTTTTCTTTTTTTAAATAGTAAAAACTGTAATATTGCGAACTATTATTAAAGTGCCCCTATTGTTCCTAATTTGGTTTTGAAGTTCCCCTACTATAGGTTTATATGCATCCAGAGTCTATAAATGCTTTATTCGAAGATTCAGGGCATATTATACGTGTGTGAATGAGAGGGTACCTAGTGGAATAGTGAGGTTATAGGGATAAGAGTTAAAGAAGGTGCAGGATTTTAAGTACTTAGGGTCAACAGTCCAGAGCAATGGGGAGTGTGAAAAAGAGGCTTAGAAGAGTGTGCAGGCAGGTTGGAATGGGTGGAGAAAAGTGCCAGGTCTGTTGTGTGATAAAAGAGTACCAGCAAGAATAAAAGGAAAGATGTACAGGACAGTTGTGTGGTTTGGAGACAGTTGCACTGAGGAAAAGACAGGAGGAAGAGCTAGAGGTAGCAGAGCTGAAGATGTTGAGGTTCTCTTTGGGAGTGACGAGGATGGATAGGATCAGGAATTGGAGACAAAGTTATGGAGCCCAGGTTGAGATGGTTTGGACATGTTCAGAGGAGGGAGAGTGAATATATTGGTAAAAGGATGCTGAGGTTAGAGCTGCCAGGCAGGAGGTCAAGAGGAAGACCAAAGAGGAGGTTTATGGATGTAGTGAAGGAGACATGAAGGTATTCGGTCTGAGAGAAGAGGATACAGAGGATAGGACTAGATGGAGGCAGACGATTCGCTGTGGCGACCCCTGAAGGGAACAGCCGTAAGGAAAAGAAGAAGAAGAAGGATCATTCACCCAGCGCAATGCGACACAAGACGCAATGCAAGTGTTTTTTGCTAGTTTCACCCCGACGCAGTGATCATTTTCATGTCCAGGGCCACGCTGTTTAAATAGCAAACACACTCACACCCATCTGTTCGCCCATGAACGTGCTGGTCGGAAAACAAGGTGTGTTCAGGCGCATTGTTGGCGCGTTCCTTTTTTGAGGCAACTGAAAATGACTGTGCCATTGGCCAACAAATATCTGTATTTTTTGTTATTTAAAGGATGTGTTAGTAATATGCGCCTATAGTTGGGTGCACAATGCACGTACACTCTGCTTATTACACTCACAGGGACATGCAGCAGTACACAAATGATTTTAAATATTACAAATAAAAACGTTTAGTCTTTCCGCTCGCAAGTTCAGCTATGTAAATAGCGAATCCACCATGACGCAAGTGCAACTGGCTTTTAAAGGCAATTGGAGATGAGACACTGATTGGTTTATTACACGTTATGCCAAAAACACACCCATGACTTGGTACAGCCCTTTTGGACCATTTGCCTGGCACTGTTTTTTCTGTTGTTTAACTAGCAAAAGTGACCTACGTGCTTAATCTGCTTAATACATGCTCTCAGATCGTTAAAATAGGGCCCTCTGTCTCTCTAGATTCCTCAGAGAGCCTACACAGTGATGCCAAAGAGGGTGTCAGTTTTTTCCATATCAATTTGAGCGAGAAATAATTTTTATCCTCATCCTTTTGAAGTGCATACAAAGTGGATTCGCAACAGCGTCTTCTCAGCATGTCGAAACATGAAGCAAACTCTTTGGATTGGAATTCCTGACGACTCGCTTCGGCCATTCAGAATCGATTCTTACTTTAAGAGACAATAACTCTATTCATTGTGCACTTTGATCTTTGAAACTTTTCAGATCTTTTACATTGACAAACTGCTAAATTACAAAGTAATATTTGCAAAAAACTTAATAGGGGCACATTTCAAATAATCGTTTTCTATTATAATATATTTTCAAATGTAATTTCAATCAAAGCTGAATTTTCAGCATATTTACTCCAGTCTTCAGTGTCACATGATCCTTCAGAAATCATTATAATGTGCTGTTTTGCTGCTCCAGAAGCATTTCTTATTATCAATGGTGAAAACAGCTGCTTAATATTATTGTAGAAACTGTGATATTTTCCAGGTGTTTTTCAAGAATAGAAAGTTCAAAAGAATAGCATTTATTTAAATATAAATCTTTTGTAACATTATGAATGTTGTTTGAGTTAATGCATCCTTACTTTAGAAAAAATCTTACTGACCTCAAACTTTTGATCAGTAGTGTAGTTCACTCTAAAATGTAAATTCTGTCTCAATTCACTAAGCCTCCATGGAATACAAAAGGAGGTTTTTTATGCAGACGGTCAAAGCTGCTCTTTTCCATACAATGGAAATCGATGGTGCCAGTAAAACCAAATGAAAAAAATCTAAATATAATATTGCACTGCAAGACATTAAAAAATTAGTGTTTGATGTTGTGACTATAGTGCACAGGTCAATTTGCAGTTATTATATATATATTTTGGTGCCGTTTTATCTTTTTTGGAGCTTGATAGACCCAGGTAACTATATTTTCATTGTATAGAGAAATGCTACAAATCATTCTTCAAAGTTGTTCTTTATGTGTTATACAAAAAAAAAATTGTATACATTTTGGAATTATATGACAGTGAGTAAATGTTTTATGTTTGTTTCAAATGCTTTCAGCAGATTTCAGTTAAAGGAATCAGATCACAGGGCCCATTTGTCCACAGTTAATTCAGAGAATTCTTTGTATACACACATTTGCATAAATTATAGTGCCTTTTGCCTAAAAATGTGTGGTTTGTTGGTGTGTGTGTTTAGGCTGAGGAAGAGTTGGGAAAAGCTCAGAAGGTATTTGAGGAGATCAATTATGATCTCCAGGAGGAACTTCCCACCCTGTGGAACAGGTAATAACCACCTATTTATCATGTCATCTCTCTGTTTATCTCTTACTCCTTCCCCTTAAAGGAATAGTTCTCCTAAAATGTAAAACCATCCTGTTGTTCCAAATCGTCGTGCTGCTGTTTTTTCTGTGGAACACAACATTACTTGTTTTGTATGATCTTTACACGGAGTCTCTTGTGTTCACCAAGGCTGCGTTTAATTGATAAAAACAGTAAAAAATGAAATATTTTTGCCAGTTAAAGTTGTTTTCTATTTGAATTTATTTTAAAATGTAATTAATTCCTGTGATGGTAAAGCTACATTTTCACCATCATCGTCTTCAGTGTCTCACGATCCTTCAGAAATCATTCTGATATGCTTGGTTATGAAATGACATGTGTATTAGTATTTATAATGGCAGTGTATGGCTTAAGAAGATCCTAATATTTATGTTACTTGTATGATGTTGTTTGTTTGTTTCTGAAAGGTCATAATGAACTGTCATTATATGGGAAAAATGCAATTATCCTTCTTTTGTGTTCCATAAACAACAGCATGATTGGAATAACATAATGGCAATAATTACCAGAAAATCATTTCTTGATGAAGTTTTTTTATTTTAAATGAACTGATGTTGACTTCTCTGTCTCTCTCTTTCTCTGCAGTCGTGTTGGCGTATATGTTAACACATTCCAGAGTGTAGCCGGCCTGGAGGAAAAATTTCACAGGGATATGGGCAAAGTGAGCCAATAATAAGAGACTTATTAACAAGAGATAAATGAGATTATTGTTGTTAGTAACCAGGGTATGTCGCACTCTCTCACACACAGCTGAACCAGAATCTAAGCGATGTTATGACCAAACTGGATGAGCAGCGTCTAGCCAAGTGAGTGCTGATATCTTGAGATATTTCCTGTCTGTATAGACACTTCTGGTTTCCTGTAGTTTAGCACAGATGTGTGAGCCCTTATTGTCCCTTTAAATTAAACCAACCCTTCCCCTAAACCCCCCACAGAAAAGGTGTCAAGACAACAAGCACTGAGAAGAGGTAACAGCTCTCATGTTTTGTGTGTTTGTCTATGCAACATGTATTGCATCAAAGGTGGCATACTAACACTTGGTTGCTTTGGAAACTTACTGCAAATGTTTGAGTGTGCATGGGACCATGTCTGGATGCTGACATGAAAAATAACTGCATAACTGGAATGTCTTTGAAATGCAGTAATTTTGCATGGTAGTGATTTCAACCAATCTGTCTGCTGTATTAACACTGATCTATGATGCCCTCTAGTGATGTATATCAGTCATTACACTCACGACTCTGCAGGCTAAATGTAGTTTCTTTTTTTCTTTTCTTTTTTACCAATGTGTTTCTCATGCAGCGAAGAAGCAGCCAACCACAGTCTCTCAGAGTCTGGGTCAGATGTCCCTAAATCACCACAAAAGGTAGTGTGTGTGTGTGTGTGTGTGTGTGAGAATGCTGTTTTTATTTTCTGTCTATTACGTCTGTGTTTGTCACATCGCCTACCCTACAGAGTGTTATAGCATGTATACAACAAAAAATGCAAAAGTAACTCCAGATCCTTTATTATGCTGGCTTGAGAAAGCCAACATACTGAAATTCTATTTAAACTTATTATTATTAATCTTCTGATACACATTTTTAACTCCTACTTTCCAGCTAGAACCACCAAACTTGGGTCCGCAACGTGACAATTTATGCTTTCAATGTTAAAACATGCTATTTCATGCTAGCTAAAACTTGCTATCAATGTGTTAATTCATGTAAGAAACATGCTAGCAACGTGTTAAAATGAAGGGTACGTCTTGATCAGCCCTAGTTCAATAATCAGGGCACTGATCAGGGAGTCAGCCATTCTCACACGCATAATCCTTCACTCCCTAAAAATCCTAAACATTCACTACCTAAAAAGTCCCACAATGCAGCGCGAAACCCATGTGCATCGATGCTCACTATGTTTCCCTAACGGAAGTTCTCAAGCGCAAAACTTAAATCACATGAGCCAACTCTCTACACATAACAACCGACAAAAAGCATTATTATATTATATTTCAGGGTAACCATACATTGTTAGACAGGTAATGAACACAATCTAGCTGGCATTTTATCGTTTATTTATGGCTGAAATGTTGCACCAGTATGTAACAAGCAAAATATTTACCATATGTAAAAAAAAAAAAAAATCCCAAAACAAAAAGGGCTTCATTTGCCCATCCCTAGCTGTTTTACAATGAGAATGTTGTCACTTAGCTGGAAATATGTCCCATTGTGCAGTAAGCTAGCGCTCTTTACTGTCCTTACCAGTGCCTAAAGTCATGTTCACAATAGTGATTCACTAGCTTGGGAGCTAACAGATCGAGACTCACCCCAAGTGTGCCGCACACGTCCTGAAAAGTGAAGCAAAAGCATTTCGATCGGCCCCTGGTGGATGGCTTCAGTATATGTCATAAACCCTGCCCCTCCATGTAGTCAAATGGGATGCATGTGAGCCAAACTATCAAATCCAAGTTATGATTGACAGCTGGGCTTTGACAATGCATCTCCACTTCGTTCCACTGTAGAAAAATTAAGGCAAATATATCAGATTATGTTGTTTGATACCCGAGTCTGGGCATTAGAGATTCTGAGGTGGATTTTTCCACAGTGGAAGGAAGTGGAGAAGCGTCGTCCATCTTTTTTTACAGTCTATGGCTAAAACATGCCAGAGATGTGCTAACTCACTAAAGAAACATGTTAGCAATGTGTTAAATAATAGCAATGTGCTAATTCATGTTAGAAACATGCTAGTAATGTGTTAAATCATGCTAACAACATGCTAAAACATGTTAGCAATAAAGTCTTTTTAGCAATATAAAGTTTAGTTAACTATAACAGCACTGCCTATAACATATATACTGTACATGTATATACATATATAACTATAACATGACTGTGTGTGAAATCAAACTTAAAAGCATGTTACGCAGAACGAATCTAATCATGAGCAGCACTGATTTTGTGGTTTAAACCGCAGTGTGTTTTCCTCATTATCTGCATGTGTGTGATGGTGTGGCAGTCCAGAGAGGGGCCGCCGGTCTCGCGTCCCCCGAGACCTGCTTCGTCTCAAGAGGTGAAAGAGGACAACATCATTAACCTGTTTGAGGATGCAGTGGTGCCTGACATTAACATTTCAACACAGTCACAGGTCAGAGGTCAAATAACTCACACCAATCTCTTCACATGTTTTAATTTTTAATACATAACAAATTGGCAACCTCTCGCAGTTTCTCTCGAAGCCAATACGGAAGTGACACAATGACGCGTTGCCAAGATGGCAACGGCCAGCTCGTCATGGACACAACATCCATATTTTTTTTACAGTCTGTGTACATAACACATCCATCCATTTTCACCCTAAAAGTGAAAATTGTTCTGATATTGTCATCCTATTATTACCTCTCTTTCTGCTTATTCTACTAAAGTATCACTTGCTCTTGAGTTTGTCAACATTACTATCATTTCTTTCTGCAAACCAATGATTCCACTAAATATTGTAACTGTCCTAGTAAAGGTGGTGTATTGTACTGTACACAAGTGTAATGGTCCAGTGTTTAGCCTGATGCTCTGAAAGCAATCAGCGCTGCTCCAGCCCACTAGGTGGGTGTCAAAAGATAGGAGAGGTCAGGATGGCGAAGGGTAAAGGTCAGGCTTTAGGGGCCAGGAAAACCATACTGCCATCTAAGGCTGCGTTTAAGTTTTTTTTACACTCTTGTTAAACTTCTCGTTCACTCGGATGTGCATCATTGCTTGCGTTGCACAAATGCCCAAGCCTTGCAAGGGGTTTAAATGGAATGCCCTAAGCTTTTGATCACTTGGAATCTGCTATAGAGCTGATTGATTTCGTTTTTTTCCTTATAATTTTTTACGCACCATATAGATATGCCTTTATGTATGCATGGGCTTTTGGAGAAAATATAAAAAAATTACACACAATAAACACAGATAACAATAAAATAAATGCTTAAATAACAGTCAGCTAAAGGTAGCCACAAGTATTTTGTAGTAAAATGTCAAAATAACAGCAAAATCATACACTAGAGTTTTGTGGGGTGGGTCTAAATTAAGAGTGACCTGCTGTGATATCACAATATTGTTGCATTGTGGTCTAAGGATCTGCTTGGTGTACATATCGAGTAGACTTCCTAACTTCGTCAAAATCGAGGGGCCAAGGGTCTGTACACTTCCCTCGCCCACTTGATGAAGTTGAACGCACTTCAAAATGGCGGTGGGAATTCCCCTGAACAAATCACTTGGGAAGTACTTGTGTCTAAAAGTGGAGTTAAAGGCAGCCTACGGTGCATCTTGGGTTTTGCTGTGGAAAGCCATTTCTACGTTTCCCCGCTTTTGTATAAATGCATCCAACTTTAATGGACTCAAGTGTGGATTTTTTTAATCTTTGCTATTTTATGCAGTCTTTTTAGTCCATTTTAATTTCAGGGATCCAAAATGCCACTTTGGTTCAGCATGTAATGTGTATATACTCCATGCATGTGATGCATGTTAACTTCCTTCCTGCTAGTTTAAAGAACATGACTCAGGAACAGACTCAGACCAGAAAGAACAAACATCTAGAAAAAAAAGACCAGCAGACATGTTTATCTGTATTCTAATGATAATCAAATGAATATGAAATAATCATAAAAACATAAAAATCCGTTCAAAAGTTTGGGGTCAGTAGATTAAATAACAATAATAATAATAAAATACTTTTATGCAAAGATTATGAATGATATTTGTATACAAATTTACAATAGAAACATTTAAAATGTTTCAAAAGATTTCTATTTAAAATAAATTATGTTCTTTTCAACCTTCTATGGATCACGTGACACTGAAGATGGAGTTATGATGCTGAATTCAGCAATAATGAATAAATTACATTTTTTAATATATTCAAATAGAAAAGTTATTTTAAATTGTAAAAAAAACATTTCACAATATTTTGATAAAATAAATGCATCCTTGGTGAACATAAAATACTTCTTACAATTTTTTTTTACTCATCTCAAACTTCTGTCTGAGCCTATGAGCCTAGTCATTGCAAGCATTACTGTATTTTTTCTTCTTACTCTTGTACATGGCTCTGAACACTGTTTATTATAAGCATAAGCTTCTGAATGTGGGGTTTATGAGAGCTCTCTGCTTATTGTTGACAAGGTGATAAACGTACCTTGCACTCTTATTATGGACCTCATTTATCTCACTCTTTTATTCTGTGCTGCCTCATGGAAGGAGGCTTCTTGGAATTCATGGGAGGTAAGACTGCTGTTTTGGCACACTTGTGATTGATCGGCTTTCTCTCGACGAACTCTTTGTGATTCTTGTGGTTTGATTAAGTATAAAAGAACCATTTTAAGGAAGGGCTTTGGATAAAAGTCTTCTACAGTCTTTGGATCGACAAATTACAAACAAAACCACACGTGAACGCAAACATTTATCAAAAATGAAACCTTGCTATTTAAGATTTTCACTCATTTTTCTTTCATGTATGTGGGCTTTCCATAGCATTTACAAGGATTAAACTGTAAATGTAAATAATGTATATCAGGGGTTATTCTAGACAAAACTGGATGGATGGATGGATGGATGGATTGATAGATATTTATCTAATTAGAATGAATAGAAATGAGTCTGTTAGATAATTTATTCAAACCAATAAGCAGAACTCGACTATTAACTTCAGACCATGGTGGGATATAGTTTAGAGTGAACAGTACAGTGCCTTGCGAAAGTATTCGCCCCCCCTTGAACTTTGCGACCTTTTGCCACATTTCAGGCTTCAAACATAAAGATATAAAACTGTAATTTTTTTGTGAAGAATCAACAAGTGGGACACAATCATGAAGTGGAATGAAATTTATTGGATATTTCAAACTTTTTTAACAAATCAAAAACTGAAAAATTGGGCGTGCAAAATTATTCGGCCCCCTTAAGTTAATACTTTGTAGCACCTTTTGCTGCGATTACAGCTGTAAGTCGCTTGAGGCATATCTCTATCAGTTTTGCACATCGAGAGACTGAAAGTTTTGCCCATTCCTCCTTGCAGAACAGCTCGAGCTCAGTGAGGTTGGATGGAGAGCGTTTGTGAACAGCAGTTTTCAGTTCTTTCCACAGATTCTCGATTGGATTCAGGTCTGGACTTTGACTTGGCCATTCTAACACCTGGATATGTTTATTTTTGAACCATTCCATTGTAGATTTTGCTTTATGTTTTGGATCATTGTCTTGTTGGAAGACAAATCTCCGTCCCAGTCTCAGGTCTTTTGCAGGCTCCATCAGGTTTTCTTCCAGAATGTATTTGGCTCCATCCATCTTCCCATCAATTTTAACCATCTTCCCTGTCCCTGCTGAAGAAAAGCAGGCCCAAACCATGATGCTGCCACCACCATGTTTGACAGTGGGGATGGTGTGTTCAGGGTGATGAGCTGTGTTGCTTTTACGCCAAACATAACGTTTTGCATTGTTGCCTTGCCAGAAAGTTCAATTTTGGTTTTATCTGACCAGAGCACCTTCTTCCACATGTTTGGTGTGTCTCTCCCTGGTGGCTTGTGGCAAACTTTAAACAACACTTTTAATGGATATCTTCTTGCCACTCTTCCATAAAGGCCAGATTTGTGCAGTATACGACTGATTGTTGTCCTATGGACAGAGTCTCTCACCTCAGCTGTAGATCTCTGCAGTTCATCCAGAGTGATCATGGGCCTCTTGGCTGCATCTCTGATCAGTCTTCTCCTTGTATGAGCTGAAAGTTTAGAGGGACGGCCAGGTCTTGGTAGATTTGCAGTGGTCTGATACTCCTTCCATTTCAATATTATCGCTTGCACAGTGCTCCTAGGAATGTTTAAAGCTTGGGAAATCTTTTTGTATCCAAATCCGGTTTTAAACTTCTCCACAACAGTATCTTGGACCTGCCTGGTGTGTTCCTTGTTCTTCAGGATGCTCTCTGCACTTTAAACGGACCTCTGAGACTATCACAGTGCAGGTGCATTTATACAGAGACTTGATTCCACACAGGTGGATTCTAATTATCATCATTAGTCATTTAGGTCAACATTGGCTCATTCAGAGATCCTCACTGAACTTCTGGAAAGAGTTTGCTGCACTGAAAGTAAAGGGGCCGAATAATTTTGCACGCCCAATTTTTGATTTGTTAAAAAAGTTTGAAATATCCAATAAATTTCGTTCCACTTCATGATTGTGTCACACTTGTTGATTCTTCACAAACAAATTACAGTTTTATATCTTTATGTTTGAAGCCTGAAATGTGGCAAAAGGTCGCAAAGTTCAAGGGGGCCGAATACTTTCGCAAGGCACTGTAAATCACGTCTCTTATCTATCTTTTATTTCATTTCCTTCATATCTATCTTTGCCTTTTCCCTATTTCCTGCCCTTATCTTCCGCGGAATCTATTTTACCCAAAATCCCAAAAATCTGTCTTAAATAAAAAAACAATCCTGGCCAACCCTTCCTCCCCATCCCAGCCTGGTCAGATCCCCACCGCAGCCCCCTCCCAGCAGTGGGACTCAGATGACGAAGCTGCCACGCGACCTTCCGGCCAGCTGTATGAAGCCCCCCGGTGTGACGATGAGGTCACTCCTGCCGGCCAGCTGTATGAAGGCCCCAGCTGGGATGAGCAGGACTTTGTGCCTGCACAGTCAGCCTGGGCCAGTGAAACGGCTGCACCTGCAGAGGCTGACCTTGCGCAGCCAGAATGGGAGGACAGTGGTGTGGAGCACTGGGGCGAGGAAGGGTCCCAGGTAGGGCAAGAGCAGGATGCAGATACAAACTGGGGCAGTGGTACAGCTCAGGCTTGGGAGGTGGAGTCAAAGCCGCCTCAGTGGGAGGAGCTTCAAAGTGTAAGAGAAACAAGTGTCTTGATTAATTGTAGAGCATTGCCATAGTGTAAGGATGGCCCAGAATTAAATAATGTTGTTCTGTGGGTATGGCTGATTTCCACCGTGTTCATGTTGAATGTTCGTTTTTGCCTACGTGTGTTTTTCTATGTATAGCATTCTCAGTTTTATTCTCTTTAGTTGCTCGGTGTGATTAACTGTTTCTTTTTATTTTAATATCATTTTATTTTTATATTTAGAATGAAGCTCCAACAGTGACAAATGGCTCCTCAGATGCAGAACTTCCTCCATCTGTTCTTTATAAGGTAAGATGAATTGGGAACCCAAGAACACAGAGATCCTAGAGAATATTGGGGTCAGTAAGATTCTTTAATGGTTTTGAAAGAAATCTCTTATGCTTGCCAAGGACTTTAAATGTGTCTTTTAAAATGTATTAACATGATTCTTGGTAGGTGAAAGCAATGCATGACTATGGAGCAACAGACAGTGATGAACTTGACCTGAAGGCTGGTGACATTGTGCTTGTGCTTCCCTTTGCCAACCCAGATGAACAGGTCAGTCATGGCACACATGCTCAAACACACTCGCACACATCAGACAATGGGCTCTATCCTACACTTGGTGCAATGCGGTGTCAGGCCCGACAAGGGTATTTTTAACTAGCAAAAGTGAATTCGGAGTACACCAGTGCCGTGTTTTTCAGACCATGCGCTCAGATCATTAAAATAGGGCCAAATGACTCATTGTCATCTTTTTGTTTGTGTGCAGGATGATGGCTGGTTATTGGGCGTAAAAGAGTCACACTGGCTTCAGAATAAAAATCTCCTAGTGAAAGGTGTCTTCCCTGAAAACTTCACCCAGAAACTGTGAGCGGAACAGCCACCTCTCACAATCACCTGTTCTTATTCTTCGTTTTCTCAACACTCTACTGTGATGATATTTTTCTATAAAACATCTTCAAAAATTAGGGCTTCTCAAGCTGGGAAAAAAAAGCTCTGTTCTATATACATGGTCACTTTCTAGAACAAGAGTATGAATAAAAGATAAATTCATCAGATGAGATTTGCAGCAGCATGCTTTACTCTAAAATGTGATATGGACACAATTAAAAGATGCCAGATATGGACGAAGACTGGGGCCGATTTGATTGATGTTTTTAGGTGGCCCATTTTGGGAAGTTTGTTTACTACATGAAGCATCAATTCTCTTTTTTCTTTTTTTCATCAACTGACTTTGACACATCTATCAGTATATTTCAGTGAAACCTTTTACTCTTTTGCTTAAAGTCAACATGAAATAAAAGTGGACCCTATTTACATTTTCCTTAAAGGGGTGGTTAAAACACGATTTCACTTTTCTAACTTTAGCTAGCGTGTAATATTGCTGTTTGAGCATAAACAACATCTGCAAAGTTACAACGTTCAAAGTGTAAAGCAAAGGGAGATATTTGCTTTTAAAGAAATCAATTTCTAAGGACTACAGCAAACAGACGGTAGGGAACTACAGCCTTTTCCTCCAGACTCTCTGACATCAGCAGCTACAATAGAGATTGCTAAGACATGTGCACCGCCCACAGCTCGTGCCGATAATCAAACACATGAACTAGGCGGTTAGCAAATCAGAACACAGCTGGGCCAGCTAACCATTCTGAGGCCATTGCATATTTTTGAGAGGCCGGCTTCATAGAACCCGGAAACCATCAGACCGCTTTTTTGAGGAGGGACAGAGAAGTGTAGAATAAAGATAAAATGTATGAAAAATAATGCAATTTTTTTCAAACGAAGCATGAACACATGTTACAGTGCACCCCACAAACACAATCAGCCCTTCGAAAGAATGTGTTTTATCACCCCTTTAAAAAGTCTTACTGTGCACTATTACACACTGTGTAAATAGCAACTAGATTCTATTTACACCAAGCTGCATCCGAAATCAATACTTCCCTACTACACAGCATGCGGAAAAATAGTACGCCAACATAGTATGTACGAATTCACAGTATTCAAAGGCGAAAAGTCCCCTACTACTTCTGACGAGATTCTGACGTGCACATTCAATGGACACTTTACTATCCCATGAGGCCACGGGAAAGGATTTATGAATGGAGGTGAACGGACGCAACTGACGCTGGTAGGTCATGTGATAGTGACAACATGGCAGATGTAGGTCCGGTCCGGATTACATTCATACTACATGGATTCATACTATATAGAAAGCCAGTTCAAATTCAAATGTAGTACCTACAGACAGTATGTGATTTTGGACCCCTTTTAGTGGAAATACACATTATAGAAAATAGCATATTAGCTATAGATGCTATTTACACTAAGTTTAAGATTCTATTAAGATTTTTTTAAATGAAAATTGCAGTATTTCTTAGCAAAATGCAATTTACACTAAGTGAAAATACTGATATATTCTATTTACACTATTTAAAAGTAGTATTTTCTTTGCAATAATTGTAATAGTTAGATGATATTTATACTTATAAATATTGGAGATACTATTTGCACCTCAGTGTTATTGTACATTTAACATTATGCAATAATAATTGTATATTATATTTATTAAAATTATGAAATGGATGCCGCCTTATTGACAATAAAGCCCTCCCTAAACCTACCCCTAACCGATACACACTTTATTATTGAACACACGTTAGATACTTTATATTCACTTTTCAAATATTTTCTTAATTTTGATTGAAAATAAATGCCTTTTCGATCCGGTATGTGATGGAAAAAACGTAATGCTACATGCCTTACCACTACATCATTGCAACCATAAACAATTCAGTGTCTGGCCCACCCGGACATCAGTGGGCGGAGTTAGTGTAAATAGCATTTGCCAACAAGGCAACTGTTAATAGACCCTCCGAATAAGGCAATGTGTAAAAACTGGTACAAATAGCAAAGAGTGATAGACACTCTTCACAAAGTGTAAATAGAATGAATATACTATTTGTACTAAATGTAAAATATCTGAGTTTGAAAGTAGACCTTTGTCAACAAGCTTGGCTATCTGTTCTAGTATAAGTAGGTATTGCATATTTTATCAAGATTAAAAAGTCAGCTGATATCACAAATCCCTGTTGGTATCTAAACCAATCAATTTCCAATTGAATTAAATCAGGTTCCGCTGTACATTTATATCCTGTTTTATTCACAAAAAACATTGGGAACAAAGTGGGAAGTGGAAACTCTATTTCATGTTGACTTTAAGATATTGCTGATTTCATTATCTCTTGAGTCTCCTGAACATGCATATCACTTGTATAGTATTTGAAAATGTTGTTCCATAGATGGGGTATCTAGCAAAACATGTGAAGGGCTGATCATCTCAATACCTTTATGATCAATAACTTCATGATATATATGTTCTTCTTTATGTTATTGATGTCTTCAGGTATATGCCACCAAAAATTAGGACAATGCTATGGGACAAACCACTGTGGTTATACTGTTTGCTCGACACATTTTTTTTTAGCTACGCATTTTTAAAGAGGTTTAAACATTTGTCATGTTTGCAGGAATGTTTTATAGATCTTTTTAGATGGGTGCACAAATGATTTATTCTAGAGATTTTTTATAATCTTACTAACATTTCAAATAGAAAATCAGGTCAAAAATATATTTCAATTTCATTTGAAAGACTAGGTATTGATCTAGAAAAAATGTATTCTGCAATGCACTGATACTCTGATTACAGGCAGCATTAAGGTGGAATTCACTGAATGAATTGAGCTGAATTAATTCACACTGTACAGTATGAATCATTTATTTAAAATGGCAAAAGTGTGCTTGACTTCATCCACGTCTGTATGCCTGGTTATAATGCTCTTCTTTGTCATTTGATAAATTACCGCTGCCATGCTCTATAGAAATATGTGCACAAACATCTATTTTTAATAACATTCAGCCTTCTATAATGTTGAAAGATTATATCAAGAAAGAAATGACACTGCATTGTTAAGAAATGACAATGACTTAAATAGTATTTAAGCATGTTTAGTAACTGGCTGAAATGCAAAAGTGCTTTACCTATTTAGTAAACTGCCTCTCTGTGTAATACCTAATGGCAAAATATGATATGAAACATAATGGGAATCTATTTTTGCCAAAACAGTGTATAATCTTTTAAAGAGGGTAAATTAGCTGCTAATTTGTGAACCGTTACTCTGATGTATGGTAAACTCTGACATTGTCAGTAGGGCTGTAACGATATGCGATATGAAATCGAAATCGCAATACGCAGGTCCACGAACCTGTATCGCGATGTGAGAAGGCAGAATCGCGACACACCCCTTCCAACTCCCAGAATTATCCTTCCTGTCCAGGTCCAACTTTAAAGTCAGCAGTATGGCAACATTTCAGCTACACGGTGGAGAACAAGGATGGCAATCGTGTAGTTGACAAGACCCACACAATTTGCCGTAAGTGTTTCAAGAAGCTTCCCCAACCGGCTGGCAACGTGGTGTGAGCGTGGCGTTTCTGTTGCGTGTCATCCGCGGGGCAGCTGCGTGGCGTTTTCTCTTTCTTTGCACACCAGAAGCGTGTCTGACGTGGCGCTTCTGTTGGTATTCATGTACAGGAGGCCCTATACTTCATGTTAAATATATATTGCCTATTGGTACCGCAAAGAAAACGTCGGCAGTAGCCTATTGACCATACAGATATATGGTATTGACGGCAAAATAGGCTACAGAATACTGTACAGAATAAAACTGTTTTGTCCCCCCCCATATCGAGGTTTGTATCGTACCGTGGGTCAAAAATCGTGATACGAACCGAATCGTGAGTTTGGTGTATCGTTACAGCCCTAATTGTCAGTCTGTACTGTGTACTGTACTACTGTGTACTGTCTCGCTGACCTGTTTAAATATCAGAGCTGTAATTTTCTCACCCGATAAGCTCTATATTTGAATTAGTTTTGAATATTAAAAATATTGATCAGACCTTTGAAAAGAACAGACAGCTGCAAAAGGTCTATTCAGGTTTCTTCTAACAAAAACGTGTGAATGTTTGATGACTCTGAACATCTAAATGATAACGGTTCTGATATTTAAAACTAGCGTGTGGAAAAACTGAGATGCATCACATTAACTACATCTATCACTGATCTGTATAATGAATGTAATACACTTTTTTTTTCCAAAACGGGAAATTGTGTCTTGCAGCATAATGGTGGGATGATCTGTCTTAACATGCAGTACTCTGTAAGAATCGCCCTGTCTGGCAGACTTTAAGAAGCATATTCAAATTAAAATCATACTGAACTTCAAATCTAGGGTCATCTCGTTCATCTCACATCATCCACTTTTTGTCATAGGATCATTTTAACATATTTAACCTCACAAGACCCAGGAAAACTTCTTTTGAATTTAGGATAAGAAACAAATAGATTTTTCCCCCGTTTTAAAAAATTATATTTTATTCATATGTTATGCTATGTCCTCATGAGTGGACATTGGAATTCAGTTGTTAAAAAAAATTAAATTACATGTATAGTCAAAACAATAGGACTTATTTTTTTAAACCAAACTTTGTTTAAAGATGATTCTCAACTATGTTATGAAATGTATAACAATGAATTGATATAACATTTTACTTTATGCAACATGGGTAAAATGGCCATACATGAGTTTTTCCCCATTCAATGAAATGTATCTAATTTACATATTAATGTGTTCTTTAATGTGTAAAAAGAAGTGTAATGGGAGTAATAGTTCAGTTGGCAACATTTTAATAATAATATCTTATATTTTATGGGAACATTGGTATGTCATTTCTTTCCCTATTCATTTGTCTCCTGCTTCATAAACAAGCTTTAAAGGGATAGTTCACCCAAAGATGAAGTTAACCCAGAAGATGAAGTCTATTGAGGACGTGTGAAATAAATGCCGTTTTGTAACAGAAAGTCATATTTTGATTAAAAAACCCCATGACATTTATGTATAACAAATTAATATGAAAATTTGAATCATACGTCCATAAGATTACTACATTTGATCATTCAGTCATCTTTAAAGACCAAATTGTTGTCCTGCTAAACTGTGATGTGTATGGTGTCAGATAAATTCACTAAAATATAATGTCCTCATAGGAGGACAGTGACACCCAGGAGCCCCTAAAGCTAAGCATCTCTTGTTTCTTAATAGTTTTAATGTGATATTTTTATCATATAAAAACCTAAACTACATTGACAGCTCTTTGATAACCGTATTCCTTGGCCAACCGAAATGTTAAGCTAGCCAATGAGCTTCTAAATATAATAATATCTACTGATGCTATGTTCAGACTGCAGGCAAATTGTATTTTATTCTCAAATCAGATCTAACGTTATCTGCACTAGTACCATTAGCGATCAGATAAAAAACCTATCTGTATGGTTTGCGTTGCGTTGGTAACCACGTAGGCGTACCCACGCGTATGACGAGGTTTTTTTTTCCAAAACGTATGCTGGATAAATGGAGGTGCTTTGTCTCGCTCTGTAAATTAGCGCCAAGTCGAGTAACGGTGCAGGAGTCCCCATCCATCGCTCAAGACAAACTCAACGACGTCTGGAGAAAACTGGTATATACATTGTGATATTTTGTGCTGTAGGGGGGTGAGGTTTTTCTGTCACTGGTTTAGACGTTATCATTGTGTTTGTGTGTCGCGTTAAAAAGACACTTTCAGTCAGTCCAAATACGATTATTTGATTATTTATTCTAATCTAAAATTATTGACTGTCCACATTGTGTGTCGCAACTGTTCAAATCCTATTTGTGTGCCCCCTGCCGCCGTTTAATTTTACGGAATATCTGTAACGTAATTGGTTTCTATGGCGATGACGTTGCGTTGGTAGATTAATCCAAAAACAACAACAACCGAAACATGGAGGGGTTTGCAATACAGATGTTTGTCTTATTTACAACATAACGATGTATAGCCGTCGCGCTGGACTAATTCATATTATTATGAGTCGAGGGAAGAAACGTTGGGGGCTGGTGTGCGTGGCGCTAGTTAGTTTTAGGTTGCTAGGATGCTAAAGGGGCCGTCTGCAAATTCCACTCACAGTCCAAAAATATAAACGTCCAATCGTTCATTCAAATGATCGATATTTACAAGGTTATAGTAAATGGCTAACTAGTGAGCAGACTGACGTACTGTATATGAGCTTCTGCTAATATCTCTTGTACAATACAAATATATTTTTATTTAATCACTGTAACGTTAACTCACCAAATGTCTTCCTGGTGACCAGTTACTTCAGGTGAAATTTGTTCAGTACTTTAGCTTGATGTATGTACAGTACACAATTATTTTGAGAAAATAAAATACTGCAATTCACCTAAAGTTTTTCTTTTGTTCATGTTCTAATGGTTGCAGTATATTCCTAGTGACCAGACGGACTTAATACTGGTGAAATTTTGCATTATTTACCTGTAGCAATTCGCCATTTTTTTCTAAACATAATTGTGTACTGTTACATACATAAAGGGAGGTATTGGCAAAATCGGTCTGATCACTAGGACTGTAACGTTACTATAACCGTTGAAACATGAAACCCCCCTTTTGGTGAATTACTTTCTAAAAAAAAATATTGTTTGCTTTACATACTGGAGGCTTTGGAAAATGTTTACCCGTAGTAAGTTAGTATGGTCACTTGGAACATTGAACCTAAAACTAACTTTACTGTGCTCTTTAAACCTTGCTGTCATCTCTGCCAGTTTCAAAATATTTCTCAGTTATATTGGCATTTTCTGCTCTTTCAAGACCTTTCTGAGGTGACTTTCAGCACGTCTCCTGTAACAACATCTGACATTTTATGTGGTGTGAAAAAGACATAAATCACATGAAATCCAATCGGAGCAGTCAGACTGAAATGGATTTCCCGAAATGCAAATTTAAATTTAAATTTCAAACCACAGATAAATGTTATTCCCCCCCGCCGTTCACACTTGCTAAATCTGATTTCAATTGGATATGCACAAAAATTGGATTTGAACAGTCTAAACATAGCCTGAGACACATCTGTAAAAATCTGATTGGAATCGCCATTTAAACCACCTCAAAATGTAATTTGAAGAAAAAAAGAAAAGAAAAAAAACATTTTTCATGTGGACTTTCAAGACCATAAAGACTTTCAAAAACCTGGATATGCCAAAAAAAAAAAAAAATTTTTAGCCGACAGTCCAAACATTTGAACAATGCTCCACCCTCCCCCTTGATTATGTTTCATGTGCATCTATTGTCATGGGAACTTTCAGGGAACAGATGAGAATTGTTTGTTCTTGGGCTCCATGGCCACCTAGTCGGTTAACAATAGTATACAGACTTAATTAGGGTACAGATATGACATAGTAGATGACGGGTGCCCGGGTCAGTTTGCACAGCTTATGTAGAGACAGAAACAAAGACAGAGAGAGGGCTTTTAGAGAAGTAGATTCGGCAGTTAGTAACCTTTGAGTGTAACTTAATACACACAATGTATAAAAGCAAATGATCATATACACAGAACACAAAAGGGTTAAGAAAAGCTGGGAAATCTGTGGAAAAATGAAGTATATTTTATAAGGGGTATTTGGCCTTGCAAAAGCTGCTGCCATGACACTAGGGTGTTGTGCCACGGTATTGCTAAGCAAATCAATTCAAAATCCATTCAAATTTTAACACTTCAAATGAACAATTGACATTTAGACTTGGGGGTTTGATTAAATCCCTATTCCCTAACCATACGTATGAAAAATAGAAATTGCTTTAACCCCAAGTTCAGGATAGTTGGACCAAAACATTTTAAGTTCACACTCTCTTTTCTTTAACCATCTGTGATACAAACCTCACCAAATTCTAAGCTTTAATTCAGCACTGCAGGGTTAAATATTAATAACCGTGGATGACTAGACGAGTGTTGGCATGTTAGTGTGTCTTTGGCAGGAAACAAAAAGCACTGGGATGTAACTAGGCCTGTTTGTTCAGTGCACTGTGGTCATCCATAATTGACATTCAAATAATTGGGCTTAACCCCTTTGTTGCCAACAACAAACCTTGTTACCATGGCATGAGCTTGCTCTTTAAATAGCGATGATATCTTCACAGAGAACAGTCACAAGATTTCTCAACCGAACTTGACGTCGGCCAGAGGAAAATTCTACAATGGTAGGACATTTTAAAAGATTTATTTGTCTGATGCTTTATTTGTTACAATGAAGGATTGTTCCTGACTTTTAACTAATGGTCTTAGTCTTCATGAATACTTTTTGTCAGCAAATAATGTGTTAATTTTATTTTTGTCTTAATAATGGTTTTTGGTTTTAGTTTTGCATTTATAAAAATTAAAAGAGAAATATATATTTCCAAAAGAGCGGTAATTGCCTTTGCTTTTAGCAGTTTCGATAATGCCTCTCATTTACACCCTATAGCGTGAGTGCATCTCAGTCCATGTCGGCCAGGCAGGTGTGCAAATGGGCAATGCATGCTGGGAGTTGTATTGCCTAGAGCATGGGATCCAGCCAGATGGTCAGATGCCCAGCGACAAAACCATTGGAGGAGGAGATGACTCCTTCAACACCTTCTTCAGTGAGACTGGAGCTGGAAAACACGTTCCAAGAGCAGTCTTTGTCGACCTGGAGCCCACTGTCATCGGTAATAAACCTTTTTTTATTTTATTTTTTTGGACCCCTTCTGTAAATGTTTGTTCTTTGGGACAACTTCAAGTATTTTGGTTTGTTTGCAGTTATTAGAAGTTTTTTTTTTTTCAGATGAGGTGCGCACAGGTACCTACCGTCAGCTGTTCCACCCTGAGCAGTTGATCACTGGCAAGGAAGATGCTGCCAACAACTACGCCCGTGGGCACTACACTATTGGCAAGGAGATCATTGACCTGGTGCTGGACAGAACTCGCAAACTGGTAAGACAGTCTTTGGGTCAAAGATTGGCTTCATCTTGGGGGTCTTAAGGCCATTACATACTCCGCAAGAACAGAGAAAAAAGTGGTCACTCCCTGGGCTGCGAGAACAAAATTATGTCATTTTGTTCTCATAGCCATGGTTTTGGAGTTCTCGCAGCTTGTTCCCAACATATCATCTGAGCAGAACTTTTTTGCTTCTGGGTGTCTGAGAACTATTATGCAATTGGTCAGAAATGTTAAGTAATGCGGAGAAATGGAAATGCTCGGCACCTGCTTTTCTCGTGAAGAATGGAATGATCTGGACAAAATTAAATTTGTTCTTGCCACCTTGAGAAAACAAACACATTTCTTTGTTCTTGCAGAGTATGTACCAAAGTTTGCTCTGCAATAGAACAGCAGACACATCCTGACAAGTGATCTAGGAATAACTCATTATTTAATCCTGCAGGCTGATCAGTGCACTGGGCTCCAGGGCTTCCTGATCTTCCACAGTTTTGGTGGCGGTACCGGCTCTGGGTTCACCTCCCTCCTAATGGAACGGCTCTCTGTCGACTACGGAAAGAAGTCAAAACTGGAATTTGCCATTTATCCAGCGCCTCAAGTGTCCACAGCGGTAGTTGAGCCCTACAACTCCATCCTTACCACCCACACCACCCTCGAGCACTCTGACTGTGCCTTCATGGTGGACAACGAGGCCATCTACGATATCTGCCGTAGAAACCTCGACATCGAGCGTCCCACCTACACAAACCTCAACAGGCTGATCGGGCAGATCGTTTCTTCCATCACAGCATCCCTGCGTTTCGATGGAGCCCTAAATGTAGATCTGACTGAGTTCCAAACTAATCTGGTGCCCTATCCACGTATCCACTTCCCTCTGGCCACCTACGCCCCAGTGATCTCTGCAGAGAAAGCCTACCATGAGCAGTTGTCTGTTGCAGAAATCACCAATGCTTGCTTCGAGCCAGCCAATCAGATGGTGAAATGCGACCCTCGTCACGGCAAGTACATGGCTTGCTGTCTGCTGTACCGTGGAGATGTTGTACCCAAAGATGTCAACTCTGCCATCGCCACCATTAAAACCAAACGCACCATCCAGTTTGTGGACTGGTGTCCCACTGGATTCAAGGTTGGCATCAACTACCAGCCCCCGACTGTGGTTCCTGGAGGAGACCTGGCTAAGGTGCAGAGAGCCGTGTGCATGTTGAGCAACACCACAGCCATTGCTGAAGCCTGGGCTCGTCTGGATCACAAGTTCGATCTGATGTACGCCAAGAGAGCTTTTGTTCATTGGTATGTGGGTGAAGGTATGGAGGAGGGCGAGTTCTCAGAGGCCAGAGAAGACATGGCTGCCCTGGAGAAGGATTATGAAGAGGTGGGCACAGACAGTGTCGCAGAAGAGGGAGAAGAAGGAGAGGAGTATTAAAGGAATCTCTGGTCTTGTCAAGAAATGTCACAAATCTTCATAGCTTTCATAAACAGTATTGTCACTTTAAGAAAATATTGTTTTTATGTTCGTTTGAAAGCTGTATTTGACATGTAGATTGTGTGCCTTTAAAAATAATAATAAAAAATCACTAATTTTCCTGATATTGATTATTCATTAAAGCGGTCTGTTTTGTTTGTCTGTAATCAATCTCCAAGCTCATGTGACAGACCATAAAGGTTAAGGTGATATCTTCTGAAGACTCATATTGACATTTTAAGTTGTTTGTCATACAAAAAAATAGCTCCTCAGCAAACAAGATAACTAGTTACTAACAACAGTTGCTGTAGTGACAAAAAGGTTTACGAATTGTTACAACGCTAATCACTACAGTGCTAACAGCTTGTGTTTTCTTGATTTAAGTGCTCTGGGGAACGAATAAAAGATTGGGCGGTACTGTGCCACCTGAAGCCTGCTTGTGTAATGTCTTTGTAATTTGACTGCCGAAGGACTAAGGAAATGCAAATGGAGAACACATTGAAAGGGTGCCATGGAAGCAATCCACAACAGTGGTGCACAATTTACATGACTTAAAATCATGAGTCATTCAAGTCAGCATGCTTTCAGATGGCCCTGCACAGACCTGAAGGTTAAAATCATGTTATGTCAAATACCAAAGTTTAATAAATGTATATATATAAAACAACAGCAGCTGACCAATGTGCTTTACAACAGATAAAATAAAGGCAAAGGGAATAGAAAAATAAATTCACACATGAAATCAGAGACAATTATATTTAAAAATAACTATAAAATTTCCCAAATAAAATCAGACAAAAATAACAGAAAATACAATGAAAATTGGCAAAAGAAAGCATGCATAAATGAATCATCAAGGGACATTAAAAGCAATAGAAAAAAAATGAGTTTTAAGTAAAGGTTTAAAACTGCAATTTAGGTGCAGACTTCATGTGTAACTTATTCCAGATTTTAGGGAAAAGGCAAATTCTCCACATTTTAATTTTGCTATTGGAACAGTGAGCAATCTATGACTAGATCTAAGAGCTCAAGAAAATGTATGTAAAGTTAAAAGTTCAGAAATATATGAAGGGGCCAAGTTGAAAACAAAAACTAGAATTTTAAACTCCACTCTTAACCGCATAGGCAGCCAGTGCAATGATGCTAACACAGGAGTAATATGAGAGAATTTACAGAGGCCAGAGTCTTGCCGACTCATTTTGGACCAACTTGTTAGTGGTTAACAGTTTATGACCCAGCACCAGTAATGGAAAATGCAAGATTCAGGAGTGCAATTAATTAAAATAAAAATTTAATGAAGAATAGTTTGCAGTTTCAGCAGAAGCCAGCTTCAACTCTCGCAAGGAGTTAGGCCGTGCTCACTCTCTTGTCGATAAATTCATACATTCAATTGTCCCAACAGTTATACAGTTTTCAAGGTCTATCCACGTCATTACTGCAAGGTTAAAGATTCTGACTGGCTCAGAGAAAATTAACAGTCATGATAAATGCCCACACATTGTCAGTAAATTAGAGGCACGTATCCATAAATCACTTGTTGACACTTTTTCCCCCCGAAATTAGGCCCGTAGTGACCTTCCGTGTCGGGAGCAAGCATAATCTTACCCAAAATAACCAGTCCACCCCATCTCTTAGGATACCCATTCTCAACACTGATCTGTAACACAGAATATTGCACAGATACACAGTCTCTCCAAGGTTGGAGTTGATCGAGCTCCAGTTAACTATGTTCCCCAAAACATACTGATAACATGTGCTTGCTCTCAGTGAAGGTACAGACATAGTACAGGCCAAATTCATCTTGACTCTATATATCATGAGACTAGTGTTTCAGTAAAAGGATATATAATAATGAAAGAGAGATCCATATTTCATATCTGGAAGCCAGGCTAAGTGAGCAAACACTGTTACTGCACTCCTCAAAGACTAATTACAAACTTTACAAAACAAGAAACAATCAGTGGTTCTCTTAAACGGATACTACACCGCTTTTTCATATTAAACTACGGTTTTCCCTGAACTAAGATGAGATGATACATACCTCTCTCGTCTCAGTGTGTGCACTTAATTTCTCTGACGCACGGTGACATTCTGATAGCACTTAGCTTTGCCCACATTTTCCCTATTTAAATACAGTTACACGAATAGCTGAACGATCAAGTATGGTGACAAAAAATATAACATGGTGCTTTTCTAAGCAGATTAAAGAGGAGAACTATAATGTATGGCGGAATAGCACTTCTGAGAGTACTTCGACTCGGCGCAGTAAAAAGTCACGGCTGAAAAATCCTCTCTCACATCTCCCCCTCCCTCTCTCATTTCTGTCAATAGGGGCAATTAGGTGCAATTTCTCTTGCTATTTGTGTTTAGGCTGCAATGTGGTGTATGTGCAAGTTTTGCATAGTTTAACTATCATCAGCCTTTAAAAATAAATGTGTGTGTGTGCGTGCGTGCGTGTGTATGTGTATTTACAAAAATATATAAAAACCTTGATACAAGGGGCACCAAGTAAAATGCAACACTGTCACTGGGGGGGTACCCTAAGGTACAAAACCGAAAAGGTAATATGTACCTTTAAGGCACTCATACGCACTCTTAAAGTACTGATATGTACCTTTTAAGTTATTAATATGTACCATTTAGGGGTGAGTAAGGTAAAAGGATATACCTTTTCACTTTTGTATGTTAGGGTACTGCCCCATTGACAGCACTGTACCTTTTTTTCTGAGAGTGAAATTGGTCAGGGCCGGCCCTGAAAACATCGCTTCATCATTGTGCATCAGACCTTGTGGAATAAAGGCCAACAACGACTCAGGACAAAAATATAATAAGCAGAGAGAGCAGAGAGTGATAGTGCTCTGTAGAGCAGTTTGTCCGTTCATTGTAGAAACATGACGGTGCAAAATGTGCCATTTTACTGTAAAAGGGGACCTGCGGTGTGAGAAAAATGGCTCATTCTAAAGTAATAAAAACAGTTAATTATGCAAGGTCTTTATACACCACTGAAAACAGTTACATAAAGTATATTGCATTTCTGTCAATAGATCCTCATAAATACTACACACTTCATATTAATTATATATATATATAAATATATAAAATTCAAATATATATATATATATATATATATATATATATATATATATATATAATATGAAGTGTGTAGTATTTATGAGGATGTATATATATATATATATATATATATATATATATATATATATATATATATATATATATATATATATATATATATATATATATATATATATATATGTATATATATATGAAACAAGCTTCCTGTCTAAGAGTGTAGTGAGAGTTGTGCTTCATCCTGTTTTAAGAGGGTTTTTTTCAGTGTGAGGAGAGATTGCAAATGGTTCCACACATAGAAAGGTAAATTCCACAAACAATGGTCTAATTTACATTGAAGGTAATCTATTTGGATGCAAATCTGGCCCCTAACAGCTCATTATACATACAGCTCCCTTCATTTAACTTTTTAAAATAAATCTGCTCCCACCCCGTCTGGCGCAGGAGAAGACACTTTCCCCTAAAACCATGTGACTTTTTATGGTCTCTTTTTCTTATATTTGTGAGCATAATAGTAACATAATTTCTCTGACACCAATGTGCTGCCCTCTACTTGAAAACATCACCAGTCCGACCAGGCATTCCAGGCATGCTCCACTGAATCCCTCTATAAACATTTGGGCTTATCCCAACCACAAAACCTTGTGTGGGGAAAGGGTGAGAAAACATTATTACAGTCAATGTGTTTGATGTGAACATGTACAATATTATATTCTGGTTGAAGGGATAGTTCACCCCATAATGAAAATTCTATCGTCATTTACTCACCCTCAAGTTGTACAGTTGGGCCCATTAACCTCCATAGTATTTCCCCCATACTATATAGAAGTAAATGGGCCCATCAACTGTTTGGTTACTGACATTCATCAAAATATCTTCTTTTGTGTTCAGAAGAAAGAAATTCATATAGGTTTAGTTTCAGGAAAACTTAGCTAAATGATGACAGAATTTTAATTTGGGGGAATACTATCCCTTTAAGAGTACATCTGCTGAGGCTTCCTGCAGACCTACCAAAGTGCAAAGTTCATGACACAGATATATGAAGTTGCATTAATGTTAAAACTGCTGTGGGCAAAAGTGAAAATGTTTTCAGATCAGACCATATGTTCTGGTCTTCTGTAACAAATGCCCTTTAAAACTCTTGGAAACCAGGGCTCAGAAATTATTTGTCCATTAGGTGTCATTTAAAAATAAAGTCTATATAATATAATTAAATTATAATTTAATATAATTTAAATATAATTTATTATGAGAAGTAAATTCATTAAATGCAATAATTTTAAATAATTAAACGTTTTTAATAATCTGTTTCAAATTTCATATCACAAATATAGATGTGGAATATATACTTATAGCACACAAATCGACGGTTTTCAATCTTCAGTCATTCTAATGCTGAAATGTAAAATGCAGCTATATTTTGTTTGTGTAAAGATCCAATTGTGTAAAGATCCAATCCATTATACTGTGTAAAAATGACAATTAACAATAATTAACAGTGTAATACAATATTTGGAAAATATTTAGTTATGTTAAATTTACCTGTAATGTAGGCTAAGGTTTGTTCATTTATTAATTTATTTATTACAATTGTATTATTATTATTATTATTAATAAATAATAAATATTTGTAATCTATTAATTTAGCTTAATCTTATGTTTATAACTTAATATATAGCTGTTATTAACTGTTTTATTCTCAAAACCTCCACTTATATTGTCCTTATTGATAACAGTCTCCAATCCCCAGTTCACTTACATTATATTAACCGGCAAATATTGTAAAAAAAACCAAACAAAACACAAACAAACACCTTTTGTGTTCCACGGATAAAATAAATGTCATAAAGGTTTAGGACAATGACGGAGTTAAAAAATTAATAAAGGCAAAACTTTTCTTTGAGTAAACTTTTGCAGACAAAACCCTAGGCCTAAGTAAAAAAACTAAACAAAGAGCTGGTCAAATAAACATTTGTGGAAAAGCCTAACCTTTTCCAAAGTCTGAATGAAATCTTACACTTGCCTTTGTCTGGTTTAGTGATGAGGTTTTTTTGTTTTTTTAAATGGCGGATTTTTTCAAATATATAATCACAAAAACGATCTTACTCTTCAATATGTGCGTGGGTTTTTTGTTTTGATTGTATTGTTTTGTTTTGTACAATTTGGGCTCTTTCCATTCTCCCCCAATCATTTTCTGACTGAATGGGTCGGATCAGGGTTCATATGAAATTCCGCCCAAAAGTTCCTTCCTTTCTCTCACTCGTGACCGCGCTAACTGTCGCTCCCGCCAGAGTGAGCCCAGAGCCCCGCCTTTCCTCCATCCGGTCGCGCGCCTCTATATAAACGTTGCCTGGCCCCTTCCGCGGCAATTCTGCCTTCATTTTCCGCACCCTTAACGTCGGTCCGAAGGAAACTCTGACAAAATGGTGAGTACTATTTTCACGTTTATTTTCTGTAAATAGGGCAGACGATTATTTTCTCGCTCTAAACAATGTTATTTTACAGCCCTGGTGTTCGTGTTTAGTACGAAATTATGTCAATATAATGTGTTCTATTAAATTAAGTAATTTCTGTCTTAAAAGCATCAGATATATGTCAATTCGTTTACAATTCCGTGTTTAGTAAGGATTAAACGTATTTTGATGCATTGGGCGGCGCGAGACAAATGCGCGCGCACGCGCAACAGCAGGAGCTTTAGGATGTCTGACGCACTTTCGAAAGGCACACAGAACAAAGAAAAAAGGGCAGAAACCAAACTGATATATGTATAAAATTAACCAACGCTCTGATTAGATGGATGTTACATATAAATGATTGTATTACACGTATACATGCTTTAAAGCTTTAGCTTTTGTTATGTGCGCGTCACAGGGTGGAGCAGACACGTCTGAATTTCAAATATGCGGATAAAGGTCTTCAGTTTAGGCGCGATCAGATATCGCGCTTTTTTCCCCTTCTCATATTGTCTCGTCAAAGCTGGGTGGTACACGTTGGGTGGGGGAAGGGACCAGCCCTGCCCTTTGGGTCTCTTCCCCCACACTATAAGTCACACCCTGACTCATTTAATTCCGTAGTTCTGTTTCAGATGTATAAATGAGCACTGCGTAACATTCAAGGGTTGAGCATAAGAGTACAAAATGTGTACATTTCAAAGTCGGCCCAGATTTTAGGCTTAGTCAGCATTTAAGCCTGTATGCGCTCATGCAGATAAAACGCCTAAAACAGCTGCAGTGTGTCTGGTTGGGAGCTGGTAATGGGTATTGATCTACATGCAGACCAATTGATCTTCGGAAACCGGTTATCTTAGGCAAAAATTGCTGTTACTAGGCACTGAGCTTATTTAGCGATTTGAGTTGAAAGAAAGTCCCTACCTATTATACAATGTTTGTAATGTTAAGAATGTTACAGTTGAAACTTTGCATTTAAAAAGGCACCATTAAACAATTTTCCATATGAAGAGTCCGTGGAGTAAACATCCTTTGCTATAGTTTTTTTCCAGGGAGACCAAAACTATTTTGTAATTTCTGCTGTAATAAGGTCTATTTATATGATATATTTAAATGTATATTTTCGATTTATTTATTTATTTTCTCTCTTACTCCAGCGTGAATGTATTTCCATGCACGTCGGCCAAGCCGGAGCCCAGATGGGCAATGCATGCTGGGAGTTGTATTGCCTAGAGCATGGGATCCAGCCAGATGGTCAGATGCCCAGTGACAAAACCATTGGAGGAGGAGATGACTCCTTCAACACCTTCTTCAGTGAGACTGGAGCTGGAAAACACGTTCCAAGAGCAGTCTTTGTCGACCTGGAGCCCACTGTCATCGGTAATAAATCTTTTTTTTTTGTGGACCCCTTCTGTAAATTTTGTTCTTTGGGGCAACTTTTGGTTTGTTTGCAGTTATTAGAAGTTTCTTGTTTTTTCAGATGAGGTGCGCACAGGTACCTACCGTCAGCTGTTCCACCCTGAGCAGTTGATCACTGGCAAGGAAGATGCTGCCAACAACTACGCCCGTGGGCACTACACTATTGGCAAGGAGATCATTGACCTGGTGCTGGACAGAACTCGCAAACTGGTAAGACGCCCATACTGCCACCGCCTTGCCTATAAACTGTAGATGTTAAGTCAGTCCCTCCAGGATTTCGTGATTTTTGCAATCGCGTCAATGGTGGGGACAGCGTTAAAAGGAAAGAAATATTCCACCATGAGGCCCATTTGAGCAAGGGACAGGGTAATCTTTTAATATTTCCAAATCATTAATGAACTACACTTATCTAGCTTCAATCTGTACTCTTCCAAAATGAGCAAGAGACACAGATGCGCAATTGATCCAATGCCTTATATTTACGCGTGTGGGATAAAATTACCGTTTCTATGAACAATAAATGAATGTGACATTGCGGTTCTTCTCCTTCATGAAAGTTTATTATTTCCATGCATTATGAAGCCATGTCAGACTGCATTTTACTTCCCGGCCAATCATCAATCATCATTGTCAACTTTAACTACATGTAATCTCGTCAAGAAGGCAGAACTAGCGACTGATTTCCGGAAACAAGAATCGAACAATGGTTGTACTGGCTTAATGCTAATTCCAGTACTTTCTGATTTGCTCAATCACCTATGCTATTCTGCCGTGCAAAGGCAAAAGGCCGTAACTTCGTTTTTGGTCGAAAATGAGTTATTGACATTTTTGGGACTTTCAAGACCTCCTTTATCATGTGGATAAATATCGTTAGTCAATTATGTTGTTTTTTCGAGAAAATTATGGATTGTCTGAACAGTAACTTCCAAAAGCCCAGGAGAAACCAAGGCAGAACACCGTAACAGCAGTTACCGCTCTTTGCCTTGGTTTTAGAACACTCAAACTGAGTTGCGGTACTCTGCCTTTGTTTAGCCATGCGTTTAAATAAGTTACGGTACCGACATGCAGTTATGGTGTCCCGCCTTTGTATTAATGTCTATTAAAGTTTGCCGCGTTTGAGTTACGGTGTAGCCTGTGTACTGTCATACATGTTTTCATAATGTAGAATATTCTCTCAGCGCGCTGTCAGGCAGTCTGGGGCTGCCCACTGCACGAGTGTGTGTAGGCTACTCGAATGCAGTGACAGCGTGCGACCACGCATACAATCAGTAGGCTAGTAACAGTTCGCAATTATATCCATATATCCTACCTTTTCTTGTAAACCCGATAAAATCCATGCCAATGAACGTCATCGGAGATTTTTAATCCACAAGCATTCTGAGAATTATTCCTGTCGTTCACATCAATCTAAAAGTTGTCCTTTTAGGCTTGGCGATTTTCATTCAAAGATGTAAAAGTATAAGCTATGTAGCCTATTGTATCTTTTTTTACTAGATAAAAACATTAAAAACATATTGCAATAAATAATTACTCTGTTTAGCCTATGAATGGGCAATCCGATCCAGTCAGCGCTGTCATTAGCCAAAATATAATAGCGTGATAGCCAAACTTAACCCTTGATTAACCAGCGGCACTGTTTGCTATTTGTCTTATCACATGCATTTTTACAAGATTTTTTATTTGTTCTATTTTTTTATATCTTTGCATTATATATGCAAATGTTTACTCATTAGAAATAATCTTATCTTGTTCATATAATTCAGTGTCACCTATCAACCTGTAAGTTTTGCTGCACACCAATGAAGATTCTCTTTACTAGAGGTATTGTGTCCTTAATAATAATAAGATGGCTATAATTAATTGTAAATCATCCAAAATAAATGCCATGATCATTAGATTTTATAAAGGTGTTACTATATTGATTTTGCAAATGGTGATCAGCAACCAAATATTGATAATATGGAAGTTACTGCCTTTTGCCTTGGCATGACTCCACATTTTTTGCAGACAATACAAAGGCAGAGTGCCGTAACTTCAAAATAGGGGTCAAAAGTCAAGTTTGAGTAAAAAAAAAGTGTATGTAGATAATTGTCATTACTAAAACATCTAAATGCCAGATTTCCAGTGTCCTACCTATAACTAATTTGGCTGGACAACAAAAAATCTTTAAAGTCATTTTTCTCAGTTCCACACTCCAGTGAGTTAAGGTCTTTTGCCTTTGTAGGGCAGTATTGTACACCAGCACATATATATTTTTTTCACTCTTTTATAGGTAGGATTATTGTTGCTATAGCTCCTCAAACTTTTCCTCCATTGTAGCACCAATACCATCGTTTCTTTAATTTCTCCATGTTTGAAAGCTGTGTACAGAAGAGCTTCTGTGCTCCTATTGGTCAACATCACAGATGTGACAACATGTCATGGAGGACAGAACTAGGGAGGACAAGAATTAAACCTGCTGTTAAAGCATGGTTTTCATCCAGTATGACACTAGAAGCTGAAATGGTCGATTTGATGGCCATTTTCGTTTACGAATCACTATGACACCCTACACATGGATTGGGCTGATATTGTGTAGTCTGAACTGGCCTTAAAGTGACAGCAGCCTAAACTGCTGCTTGCTGCTAGGGAATAAAATATCAGGAAAAAAAAAAAAAAATTATATATATGTAATTTATATATTTCCCATCTAAATGTTCACCATTTTGTTTGCAGGCTGATCAGTGCACTGGGCTCCAGGGCTTCCTGATCTTCCACAGTTTTGGTGGCGGTACCGGCTCTGGGTTCACCTCCCTCCTAATGGAAAGGCTCTCTGTCGACTATGGAAAGAAGTCAAAACTTGAGTTTGCTGTGTATCCAGCTCCTCAAGTGTCCACAGCGGTAGTTGAGCCCTACAACTCCATCCTTACCACCCACACCACCCTCGAGCACTCTGACTGTGCCTTCATGGTGGACAACGAGGCCATCTACGATATCTGCCGTAGAAACCTCGACATCGAGCGTCCCACCTACACAAACCTCAACAGGCTGATCGGGCAGATCGTTTCCTCCATCACAGCATCCCTGCGTTTCGATGGAGCCCTAAATGTAGATCTGACCGAGTTCCAAACTAATCTGGTGCCCTATCCACGTATCCACTTCCCTCTGGCCACCTACGCCCCAGTGATCTCTGCAGAGAAAGCCTACCATGAGCAGTTGTCTGTTGCTGACATCACCAATGCTTGCTTCGAGCCAGCCAATCAGATGGTGAAATGCGACCCTCGTCACGGCAAGTACATGGCTTGCTGTCTGCTGTACCGTGGAGATGTTGTACCCAAAGATGTCAACTCTGCCATCGCCACCATCAAGACAAAGCGCAGCATCCAGTTTGTGGACTGGTGTCCCACTGGATTCAAGGTTGGCATCAACTACCAGCCCCCGACTGTGGTTCCTGGAGGAGACCTGGCTAAGGTGCAGAGAGCCGTGTGCATGCTGAGTAACACCACAGCCATTGCTGAAGCCTGGGCTCGTCTGGATCACAAGTTCGATCTGATGTACGCCAAGAGAGCTTTTGTTCATTGGTATGTGGGTGAAGGTATGGAGGAGGGCGAGTTCTCAGAGGCCAGAGAAGACATGGCTGCCCTGGAGAAGGATTATGAAGAGGTGGGCACAGACAGTGTCGGAGAAGAGGATGAAGAAGGAGAGGAGTATTAAGTTGATGGCTTGCTGACCCTTGCACAAGCTAGCAAGACAACTCATGCCTGACTTAATATGTATAATGTTCTGTTATGAAACCACATTCCATGAAGTAAAAGTGTTCCTTTTAATCGGTCAACCTATTCAATAAAAATGCTAAAAATCTGCTGTGATTGTCTTTTTTTTTGTCTCTAAAAGTATTAGAATATATTTGCAAGACTTGTTGCAATCTGATAGGGCGGGACACTGGGCCTTGACAAAATTTGATCGTTTAAAGATGACATGAGGTAATACTGTGATAATCTGACAACCATATTATGCCTGCATTGGGTGTCAAGAGAAAAGGTAAGCATGGCTTTCACAATTAGAAATATAGCATCACTACCAGTTTTTAAAATGCTCGCACACAATAAACAACCTCTTTAGGAACTAGCCTAATCTACTTTTCTAGATAAAAATAGCTGATTTATTCTTTTTTTAAATGGTGAATTAATCCAAACTGAAATACAACACTTGTAGCCCATCCATTTTCCAATAATCTTGTCCTATGCATGTTCATT
The DNA here is from genome assembly GCF_024679245.1 of Pseudorasbora parva. NCBI lineage: Eukaryota > Metazoa > Chordata > Actinopteri > Cypriniformes > Gobionidae > Pseudorasbora > Pseudorasbora parva. The sequence goes on along the minus strand of NC_090183.1, from coordinate 9,231,665 downwards.
ATTAAGTGGCATTTTTTTTTTTAAATCAAAAGTTGAGTAACACTTTAGGATAATGGTCATTAGTTGCACTTATAAAGCTTAGCATTTATCTTTGTTAATGTTAATTTCAACATTTACTAATAGATTATTAAAATCTCGTTAACATTATTGCCCGTGGACTAATATGAACAAACCATGAACAGCTGAATTTTTATTAACTAACATTAAAGAAGTTAACGTTAGTTCATGTTAGTTAATACATTAACTAATTCTAGCTAGGGACCATTATTCTTTATAAGAATAAATGTTGCTTAAACTTGTATTCAAGCTTTAAAGTCATCACACTTTTGCTAGATTACATCTCTGCGCACACTTTTGCTACCAATTTTCTGAGATATCTGACCTGGAAAAAAAGTCTTAAAAGCTTTCCACTCTATATTTTTCTGTAAAACTAATTTTACGTTTTTAAGCAGAATCCTCTCAATCAAAAGATTATAGATCACGAGAAACCTAGGTTCAGAGAAGTGACTCCAAACGTTTGACTCCTAGTGCTCTGCATTGACTGCCATTAAACCAACGTACATAATATTCTTGACACAGGCAAGCTAATCTTCTTATCCAGTCTCCTGCTTTGGATAATAGTTTACAGATTAAACATGCACTGCCGATGAATAGGGTTGTGTGTTTGTCTTACTTGTGAAAAAGGAGAGCCGGATCTCTGCTGGGAACAAACAGCCACACACAAACGTTCAGTGGATCATATACAGCCCTTAACATGAGCCTCTATATACACAACATACAGCTATGAAGGACATCACAAAACAATAACTACCAGACCAAGCATTGCGTGTATACATTATAACGATTGTAATTATAGAACGAGCAGAGAAATTCCACATTTTATAAGCCCTTTTCCCCTGTACCTATTTGTCAAGTGAATAGTGTGCGGACATGGTTTACAGCGCGAGTCTACAGTGCAAAGTAGGCCTCTGCTCTGACTCCAGTTGGCACTGAGCTTATCTGCAAGAAAACAAGTGAAAGGACTGGTTATGCCTGTCACATGACTCCAGAAAGACGCTAAACAAGCCCTGAGGGCCAATGAAAAGTATGTGCTGCATGTGCATATATACAGCTCTGAAAAAAATTGAGACCACTGCAATTTTTTCGTACATCAGCATCTCTACAAGTATGGGAGCCATTCCATTCCAATGTCTGTTGAATTCCAACACAAGCACACCTCATTTTGCTGAATGAGGTGCTGATTAGGTGATCACCTGAACCCAATCTTATGTAATAAGGAAAAGTATTTAAAAAAAAAACTTCTGTTATCACTATCCTCTTGCAGTAGGACCAGCTGGATGGCAAAAACAGTGCTAATAGTACCTCAAAAGTAATTGGAATCAAAAAATAATTATTGATCATCAAAAAAAAGTTGAAAAGGAAAGTTTTGAGTGAGGAAAAGAAGGGTTCAATTCTGGATTTACTGGCAGAGGGATAAAGTAAAAGGCAGCTGGGGTGAAGTGCACGGCGAGCACGGTTCGAAACAGGCTCCTAGGGGCAGGGCTGAAGTCGTGCAAAGCTAGAAAAAAGCCCTTCTTCAATGAGAAGCAAAGGAGAGCCAGGCTGAGGTTTCTATAGACCATAAGGATTGGACTGTAGAGGACTGGAGTACGGTCATCTTCTCGGATGAGTCAATTTTCAGCTTTGTCCAACACCTGGTCGTCTAATGGTTAGACGGAGGCCTAAAGCCACAGTGTCTCGCACCCACTGTGTAATTTGGTGGAGGATCGTGATGATCTAGGGGTGCTGGAGCAAGACTGGAATCGGACATATTTTTCTTTGTGAAAGACACATGAATCAAACCACGTACAAGGTTGTCCTGGAAGAAAACTTGCTTCTAACAATGTTCCCCAACTCTGAGGACTGTTTTTTCCAGCAGGACAATGCTCCATGCCACACAGTCAGGTCAATCAAGGTGTGGATGGAGGACCACCAGACCCTGTCATGGCCAGCCTAATCTCCAGACCTGAACCCCATTGAAAACCTCTGGAATGTGATCAAGAGGAAGATGGATGTCACAAGCCATCAAACAATTTCGAGCTGCGTGAATTTTTGCACCAGGAGTGGCATAAAGTCACCCAACATCAATGAAAAAGACTGATGGAGGACATGCCAAGACGCATGAAAGCTGAGATTCAAAATCAGGGTTATTCCACCAAATATTAATATCTTTTTTTACTCTTCCTACATTAAAACATTAGTATGGTGTTGTTTAAAAATGAATATTAACTTTCTTTTTTCCCCATTATTCGAGGTCTGACAACACGGCATATTTTTTGTTATTTTGACCAGTTATTGCTTTTGGCAAATAAATGCTCTAAATTGCAATATTTTTATTTGGAATTTGGGAAAATTATTGTCAGTAGTTTATAGAATAAAAGAAAAATGTTAATTTTACCCAAACATACCTATAAATAGTAAAACCAGAGAAACTGATCATTTTGCATTGGTCTCTTAATTTTTTCCAAAGCTATATCCTATGTATGTATGTACGTATGTACGTATGTATGTATGTATGTATGTATGTATGTATGTATGTATGTATGTATGTACACACACACACACACACAAACTTAAGGTCTAAAATGCTAAATCAATTAAAATTTATATGAATAAAAAAGGACAGCTTTAAAAAACAAGCAGCTTTATCATATTTGTAGTAGAAATTCTGGTGAAAATATACAGTATGACCATATATTGTGGTTCTTAAATAGGTCCAAACATTATCAAGAATGTCACATAATTTGATGTACCAGTTATAGTCATATCACAAACAATGCATGACAAGTTTAATGTTAAAAATGGGGTCAGAGGTTTGTTCAAATCCATAAATCCACATTTGAGTGAAAATTCATGGTGGATGCTAAGGCAAGACTGTTACTGAGTGGTAATTAAAAAAGCTGAAGACATATTTCCTTGAAGGAAGTTTTGAAAGAATTCAGGCACGTGATTTATAAAATGTTCACACAATATCCATTTCACACAAGTTGTTTAGTATTTCCTTTATTTTATAAAAACTTCAGGGCTTTACAAAAACAGCTTCAGAAATCCCAGTAAATCTCACCTCACACTTTATAAATATTGTAAATGTGACTCTCACAGGGGAAATCTCAGTATGATCTGTTGTTTCACTTAGAGGAGGCAGTGGTAAATCCCTCCTACCGATGGTAAATCCTGCCATTTATGGACATTTATGCAGTACCCTGAATCTTCCTAATTACAATGCAGTATCGTTCATCGTGCTTGATATTAGCCGTATATTCAGAAATCAGCCCTACTGCTAACAGGACAGTGTAATAGTCTGCTCTGGATCAAATAACGCTTTTTTTGCACTGAAACATTCCACACATGGGTGCAACAATCTTTTAAAATATTCAGATCATTCTTTACAGTTTAAACTTCAAATGACAACTGTTGGAAATTGATTTTACTAGCTATGTCTCTCGATATTTGACCTTGGACCAGCTGTGACCCCATCTAACCCCACTCTACCGTACCGTGCTGCCCTCCACTAATCGCTGTCGTCGTCAGACCAGCCAAATTCATCCATGGTGATGGCCATGTTCAGTTTGCGTCCCTCGCGGACACTGCAGGACTTGGAGGAATTCTTCTTTGCTTGCATGTTCAACTGCATCCCTGATTGGCGGACGAGGTTACCGCTGGGAATGTTCATATCCAGGTCAAACACGTCCCCGAATCCTAGCATGAGCTTCTGTAGGCTGGCCTGGCCCAGATCCCCGTTATTGCAGCTGGATGAAATCTGACAGCTGATTTCTGAGCTATTGCTCTCCTCCATGTGAGACTCATAGAAGGACTCGGCACTGAGAGTGGCCGCCAAGGGGGAAATATGTGAAAACAGCTGCAAAAAGAACATGAAGTCGATCTAAAGTTTGTAGACAGTCATCAGAATTAGAGGTGAAAATGTACTTGAACACTTAAATTTAGGTTAATGGGATACTGCAGTGCTCCTATTCTTTCAGATGTATGAATTTCCATATTTTTTCCATGAAAATGATTAAAAAAAAATACTTTTAGAGATGCTAGAGAGAGATGCTGACCCACAAACAGTATTTCTAGCTGAAGAAATACTTTAGAACAGATAATATGATATTAATAAAATAAAAGGCCATTTAAAAGAGTAACATTTTCTTAGGGAGTACACTGTCATGACACTCCTAAGTACATCCTAAGTACATTCATAAAAATCTTTTGTCATGCTTTAAAGTAGTACACTTAACTAATTGTGACTAACATAATAAAGCACATCTACATTAAGATATTATAATTTTAACTGTAATGTGGTATACATTATTACTTTTAAAGTTAATATATTTTAAATATACTAAATTACAACTCCATCATTACTGTGCAACTACAAATATATAGAAGTAATAATACAATTTCATTTATTGTACTTAAGTGGGTCAAAAAACACTAGAAAGTCTAACACTTTTTTCTTTAATTTAAATAAACCCTGAGGTCCAATGACAAGCATGTGCAATATGTGTATATATATATATATATATATATATATATGACCCTGGACCACAAAACCAGTCATAAGGGTCAGTTGTGAGAAATTGAGATTTATACATCATCTGAAAGCTGAATTAATAAGCTTTTTATTGATGTATGTGATAGAATAGGACAATATTTGAATATTTAGCTGATATAAAAATTATAGAAAATCTAGAATCTGACGGTGCAAAGAAATCTAAACATTGAGAAAATAACCTTTAAAGTTGTCCAAATGAAGTCCTTAGCCCTCCATATTACTACTAATAATCATATATTATATTTATATCTTCATGGACCATGATCTTTACTCAATATCCTAATGATTTTTGCCATAAAAGAAAAATCTATATTTTGACACATACAATGTATTGTTGGCTATTGCTAAAAATTTACCCGAGCAATTTATGACTGGTTTTATGGTCCAGGGTCGTATACATTATATATATACATATATATATATATCCTATCTTTTAAAAAATATGCTGAAGTAAACTTCTCTCTCACAAGGGCCCAATAATGTATTATGCAGGTTTTCACTCTGCACATACTCAAATGATCTATCTATCTATTATCTATCTATCACATCTATCACACAACGACGATGTCAGCATACTACAACTTACTACAGCATACTAAAACTCTGCATTGTATGTGAGGTATCCTATAAAACTCTTGATAAATTCTTATCCTATAAAATCATAGTGCGTCATTTCTTCTTTCCCCTATATCAGATTAACATGCGAAGACAAATAAGTACTTCATTTGTGGATATGAAAGTATAAACACTGTGACACTATTAAACCAGCAACTATGGCCCAGTCAACAGAGTTTTGGATCTGTTTGTCTGTCCAATCACAGAAAAGGTGAGTTTGTGAATCCACATGATCATTTTTGTATTCAATATCCACTTGTTATTGCCCACAAGTGTCATCAAACAGAATTGTAATATAATAATGGTAATTATGACCTTCTGAATTGCAATATTATGCAGAAGTATGGTTGCAGAATGAGTAGTTATTTTGAAGACAGAATGGTGAAGACTTACAGGAGTGCAGGATCGGGACCTTTCCATGAGTCTGTTTTCCCACTCTGTCAGTCTTCTTTCCCTTTCCGCCAGCTCTTGCTCCTTACAGCTCAACTCCCTCTCCAGCTGCTTCAAGCGTTCCAGCGTCTCCTCTATCTCACACCTTACAGAGAGAAGGGAATACCCATAATCATTTTGTCATTAAACCAAATGACTATTGTCTGCAATTTTTATCTGTGCCAGCAGGTGGTACTGTATGCTAAACAATCAAACCCCCCACACAAAGTGTCTATTTATAAACAGGTATGTGAAGGAAAGCCAGAATCAACCCCCCCCCCCCCCTCCTCTGCCCTGAAAAGCCATATCAGCCCCTGCCAAAACCTCTCCACACACACTCTCAAAACCTTCCTCCTGCTAGAATTGATTTCTCTACCACTCTCATGAGGAGTGTTTCCAGAATGTCTCACCCTCCCTCTTCCTCCCCACTTCTCCTCCTCGCTCTTTTTCCATTCCTCTCAGTTCATTTCTCCCTTCATGCACTGCAGCTCAGCTGAAGTCCAGCACTCATTGTGTTTGTTTCCTCCATTTGTGTCTTTGCTCTTACAACTCGTACCTCTAAAGAAACAAAACCTAGTCTACTGGTCTAGTCTAATTATATAACCTAGTCTAGTTCTACTTACAAAAGTTTAAAAGCAGGTGTTAAGTTCAATACAAGTTTCAATTCACAGAAAACATTTCAATAATTATATATGCTTCATATTTCTTATTTTAAACTCTCCAAGATACCTCTTAAGTGTATATTTGAAGTACTTTAATGAACATACACACATTTTATACGTTTTTATAAATCAATGGATGAGTTGAAATAATTTTCTTCAGTAATTTCACATTGTTCATGGCTCTCATACGAATTCAAATTGGGATCTTCACTTAAGCTTTAGCTGTTTTATATTTTTGCAGGTTATGTAAAATTTGCTATTGATTATTATATATGCCCAAAGTGTACACTTTTTACAGTTAGGTTATGCGTCCATGTGAAACTTTTTTGAAATAAACCAATTATTCAAATATTAATTATATATATGTGTGTGTGTGTGTGTGTGTGTGTGTGTGTGTGTGTGTGTGTGTGTTTTAATTAAACACTGGACTGCACGTACCTCCACTCTGCTTTGTTATGTAAGAAGGAGTTGCACTGGTCCGGCAGTTTGCTGTCATTTTTCATGGTCTCTAGGGTGCTCAAGATCTGTTTGAACTGTGGCCTTTCCTGGAAATGACAGAGAAAATGTATTATGGTCATTCTTTAATTAGCAGAATGCCTTCAAACTTATTATAAACTCATCCTGTCTATAATAAATGCGTAAGTCTAGATCTTAAAGAGGACCTATCATGCATTTTGTTACATTCAACTTTAGTGTGTAATGTTGCTGTTCGAGCAGGAACTAATGTCTGCAAAGTTACAAAGCACAAAGGGAGTTTTTCTCTATATCAGTGCGTGCCATTTCTGAACTCCCTGATATGCCTCCATTGCATCTAGAGTTTTCTTCTAGGAATGAACACGTCACAATATTCCTCAGTTAAATAAATCCTGCCCAAGGCATATGCAAAATAAAGTGGTGAAGCCTGGATGAGTTGCCATGGTTGAGTTATGGTACTGGGCGTGACATTTCCAAAATGGTTGACCAATCACAACACACTGATCCAGACAACCAATTTAAGCACATTGCACTTTTCAGAAGGAAGGAACTAGAGACAGGAACTAAACAGAGCATTACTGACAGACTGAACAGATAGGTGCTGCAACAACAGGAAATATGTGAAAAATAATGTTTTTTGAACATTCAAGCATAAAAACCTATTCCAAAAACAAAATCAAGACTTTGTAAAAGGACATAACATAGCACTTTATGGCCTGTTCACACTCAATAATGTAAATAAATTGTATAAACTTAATTAAACTTTATTAAACATAAAATACCATTAAACAGTTTACATAGAATCCAATTATGAATTTAATGGGTTAGTTCACCCAAAAATAAAAATGCTGTCATTAATTACTCACCCTCATGTTGTTCCGAACCCGTGAGACCTTCGTTCATCTTTGGAACACAAATGAAGATATTTTTGATGAAATCCCAGAGCTCTCTGACACCTCTATAGACAGCAATGTAATTAACACTTTCAAGGTCCAGAAAGGTAGTAAAAACATTGTTAAAATAGTCCATTTGACTCCAGTAGTTCAGCCTTCATTTTTTTAAATTTTAATCTCAAAATTGTTGAACAAAGTTGATGTTTTTGTTTTATTTTTGTGCACAAAAATATTCTTGTCGCTTCATAAAATTAAGGTTGAACCACTGGAGTCACATGGACGATTTTAACTATGTTTTTACTATCTTTCTAGACCTTAAAAGTGTTAATTACATTGCTGTCTATGGAGGGGTCAGAGAGCTCTCGGATTTCATCAAAAATATCTTAAAGGAGTGATGAATTGAGAAATCAGCTTTCCCTTGAGCTATTAATATATAAAAGGTCATTATAATATAATATTTTCCTGTACGTTTCAGAGCTGAAAACTTCCTTGTTAGTCAAAGAAAAGCTTTTATAGACACCAGGCCCAGAAAATGATCATGTGCTTCATTCTTATGTCATCGCGCGACGAAACAATGCTTCTGCAGAAGATATTGTGGAAGAACACAGTCGCTGCATAAGCTTCCCTCAGAGCCTAACATTAGGAATGTGTGATATTTCATTTATTTTTAATGAAGTTCCAGCTCATGTGGGAAAGAACGTTTGTGTGTTCGCTTCATTTCACTCCGGAATCGTTTTTTAACCAAGTCTCAGATGCTGGATTTGCAGACACAATGGCCCTCATTTATCAAAAGTGCGTACACCAAATTTCCAGCGTACACCTTGCGTACACCCAAACCCACGGTGACTTTGAGATTTATCAATATGGACGTTGGCGTACGGCACGCTCAAATCCTACGCCAGCTCAGGAGGTGGTGTACGCACGTTTGAGTTAGTGGGAAAATACGCAGAAAAACAATTCCTAACACCACAAAACGCACTGACAAGATATGTTATATGACACACTGTTAAAAACCACAACAACAACATTCAGTGTTTATTTTTGTGCAACATGAACGTCAATGTTTAATTTGTGTGACTTTACCAAAGCGTTTGATTTGTAGGCATATGTAGCCTATTCCTCCAGTCGCGAGCCTGTGCGCTTTATCTGACGTTTCAGGCCCGCCTGGCCCGGCAGCTGCGCACAGACTGGGACTAAAATAATTCAGACTGACAAAATAATAAAAATGACCTTCTTCTTTTAAATAATAATAAAATCAATAAAAACGACATTCTTCTTCTAAATAACAAGCGTCATTAAGAATAATAATCATAATAATAATAATAAGAATCTAACAAATTGTCATATAATTATTAATGTGAATGAATCTTACTCCACATCACACATCATCACTATTGTACACCCCAATACATGTGCCGTGATACGAAATTAAATGCTAATTGTTTCAAAACGTGCTGTAAAATAATGCATTGTGATGGTAATTTATCATCCAAACAGCTATTTAAACTGCTGGAGTGCACTTATCAACCTCAACACTATTAACAGTACTCGTTATTTGTGTCCATATTTTGTTTGTGTAGGTGCCTTTAATCCCACTCGTTAAACTCCCAAATAAAACAATTTCGTTTTTTTTTTTCAACTTCCCTGGTGATCTCGATGGGCGCGTCTCAATCATCTCAATAGTCCACTAGTCAGGGAGTCAGCCCATTGACTTATGTCCTAGTCAGTGCCCTGACTAGTGGACTAGTGAGATGATTTTGCGCGCCCGATCTCCACGTCGGAGAAGTTTCGCCTCTTTGCCGTCTTCTGTTTGTCCATGGCGTAAAATGAGGGCGTGGGGGAGGCGGAGACTTGAATATATAGGGGCGTGTTATTCTAATGACGATCGTTTTCAGCCGCCGCATTTATCAATGGCAAGTATTGCGTACACCTAGATTGCAGAGGTGCGCACAGCTTCATAAATCAGGCGGTGAGAGGAGTGTAAGCATAATCTTACGCCAACATATACACCAGTTTCTACGCAAGATTGATAAATGAGGGCCAATGTGCCTGTGCCTTCTATATTGGATCCGACAGGAATGGTGCAACAAACTTATGTGAGTAAAACGTCTTTTTTATATATAATAGTAGTCCCGAAGCGGTGTGTTTTCAAGACAGGCTATAGTGTAATTTATATATAATAGTAGTCCCGAAGCGGTGTGTTTTCAAGACAGGCTATAGTGTAATAATATTCCTTTCTTGATCTGGGTGCGTGCATACGTGTGTGTATGTTCACGCTTATATCCACCGATCATACGGGCCATGTAATACAGAAATAATATTCCAATCAATTGCGGATGGATGAGAAATAAATCATTGTGTTTTTTAGATATAGATGTTTACGAGCCCTGTTCGAGAATCATCCCGGTTGCCACTTTCAAATCAACTCCTCCCTCATGTGAGCTGAACTGACAGGGCAGCTGAAGCTCATTAAATATGCAAATCTTATCCAATCCTAGCCGTGGGCGTTTACTTCTAAGTCTCCAGCGCAGCACGCCCATCAAAAGACAGTGTTCAGAAGAGAGCCTCAAAACCAGTGTAAAAATAGCCTAATACGTATTAGTTATGATGTTTTTGAATGTAAAAACCACACGGACATCATTAGTTAATCTCAGACAACAGTATCAAAAAATAAACACCTTTAATTTGTGTCCCAAAGATGAACAAAGGTCTTATGGGTTTGGAACGACATGAGAGTGAGACATTAATTAATTTTAGGTGAACTATCCCTTTATCCTTTCCTTGAAAGAAATACACTAATTCTCCACTCTCTGAAAACATAAAATAAAAACTTGCCTGATTTTTGCAGTATGTTATTTTAGAATTGATGTAAAGATGTTCTGAAACATGCAGTTTTATTTTGAAATCTTGATTCGTAGCAAAAATCCTTAATTTGCACAGATGTTCCTCATTTATAAGTTTCTTATGATAAAAGCTGAATGACTAAATGCAAACAGTTTATAGGGTTTTAGTGCTCCTGAGCATCATATGTACAGAATTTCGGCACTGTCCCACCAAGTACCTTGGGTTCTGCAATCCAGCAACTTCTCATCAGGTCTGCAAAGCTGGCAGGGCAGCTGCTGGGAATGGTCGGCCTCTGGAACACATAACCCGCACAAATACCACAGACACATGCACACACATTAGAATCCATTTCAAAAACCCATTATAGCATCCATTACATAAAATTCTAATTTTAGCACGAGTCCTGCTTAAGCTCCCAACACAACTGCCGCAAAGCGCTCCTCTGGGCTAAGTTTACATCACAACTCAAATGAAGCGTATATATCTCCATGTTCAAAGAGTCTGACATATCATAACCAGCATATAAGGATTAACAAAGAGCTTTTACATGGACGCTGTTTACACTGCTAAGTGACAAAATTGAGTTCTCACTCAAGATAATGGAACTTTAAGAGCATGTGAGGAGAGACGATGTAATGGAGACTTTTCCCATTTGATAAGCCACACATGTAGGAATGTAATACTGTTCAGGAGGCTTGTCCAATAGAAGAGCAGCTCTAGTAAACATATTGCACACAGTATTATTTTGGACAAACTGCATTAGCACACCACATAATCATGAGCCCACAGGAGAATGGAAACTGTTTCTTTCCTCTGGGAATTTAACGTAAACCAAAATATCTTTTCATCCATCGTTTGACCTCTCCCACTCCCCTTTGCCAACATTTTCTCTTATAAGTACTTGCTCCCTTCCTCTGTCTCAGGCGGGGATGTTTATCTAAAAAAGATTTCCTGACTGTCCCCCACAGCACTAAAACCACTGTGGTCTAATCCGATCTTTAGCTGATGGCATCACGGCAGAACTGCAATATATCTTAACTCTCCGTAAAGTGTGCTAGTGCTCAATAAAAGTTGTAGGGGTTCTCATACACACACAGAGCGAAACCTTTAGATCAGTTTGCTATAAATGGAATCCATGATCATATTGTTCCATTACCCACAGGATGAACTTAAAAAATATAACAGCTCCTAAACGTTATCATTAGATATGATTTAGATGCAACGTCTGAAAACTTAATCAGCGCAATTAATCTTCTACACACAAATGAAGATTTTTAACTCCAACCGTTGGTCGTATAATGCATGTCAATGGGGTCTAAAGCGAATTAGACCATATTGACATGCATTATACGAGCAACGGTTGGACTTAAAAACCTTCATTTGTGTTCTACTGAAGAAAAAACACATCTACATCTTGGATGCCCTGGGGGTAAGCAGATAAACATCACATTTTATTTTTTGGATCAACTATCCCTTTAATTTTGCTTCTGACATACAAACCCGATTCCAAAAAAGTTGGGACACTGTACAAATTGTGAATAAAAAAAGGAATGCAATAATTTACAAATCTTATAAACTTGTATTTTATTCACAATAGAATATAGATAACATCAAAATGTTGAACGTGAGACATTTTTAAATGTCATACCAAATATTGGCTCATTTTAGATTTCATGAGAGCTAACCATTCCAAAAAAGTTGGGACAGGTAGCAATAAGAGGCCGGAAAAGTTAAATGTACATATAAGGAACAGCTGGAGGACCAACTGCAACTTATTAGGTCAATTGGCAACATGATTGGGTATAAAAAGAGCTTCTCAGAGTGGCAGTGTCTCTCAGAAGTTAAGATGGGCAGAGGATCACCAATTTCCCCAATGCTGCGGCGAAAAATAGTGGAGCAATATCAGAAAGGATTTTCTCAGAGAAAATTTGCAAAGAATTTGAAGTTATCATCATCTACATTGCATAATATCATCGAAAGATTCAGAGAATCTGGAACAATCTCTGTGTGTAAGGGTCAGGGCGGCAAAACCATACTGGATACCTGTGATCTGCAGGCCTTTAGACGGCACTGCATCACATACAGGAATGCTACTGTAATGGAAATCACAACATGGGCTCAGGAATACTTGCCATTCGCCGTTGCCGGCTAAAACTCTATAGGTCAAAAAAGAAGCCATAACTAAACATCCTCCAGAAGCGCAGGTGTTTTCTCTGGGCCAAGGCTTATATAAAATGGACTGTGGCAAAGTGGAAAACTGTTCTGTGGTCAGACAAATCAAAATTTAAAGTTATTTTTGGAAAACTGTGATGCCATGCATTGGCATTAGATTTCAAAGCTTAAGGTTCAAATAAACAGAACTTTCTGAATCTGAAATCACATAAGATTCATTTGGACTGATGGAAATTAGTGCAATGTAAACAGTTAGTGAGAGAATTATTCATTTTAAATATACTATAAATTCATTTAGTACTAAAAAATATTGCTTAAAGTAGTTCAGTCTAATTAAGGTGGACTATTTTGTACAATATGCATTTACATAAATAATTACATGCAGTGTGCTAATGACAAATTCAAGGGAATTTGACTGAAAAACTGTTTACTGACAAAGTAATGTTCACTTCGGAGCACATCCTGTGTTTTAAATGGATCTGAGAGTACCACATTCATATTTGTAGTTGAAAGCAAGATCAAATCAGGCAAAATGTGATAAATTAAAAAGCAAGGGGGTGTGTGAAATTCTGGAAATCTGATTCCATGTAGGCCTGTTTATGAGGTTCCAATCTAGTTAGGATGCAGCTGTCTATATAGGACAGAGGGCAGTTCACTAGGTATTGGAACAAAGCCAAGGAAAGAGTCTTCCAGGACATCAACAATGTATAACATGAACATATATCCAAAGGAGAAATAACACACTTTAACAGTAATATAACTACACTAGCATTGTAAACATTCACGTGGTGGTTCTACGGTATTAACATTCTTCTCTTAGGAACACTGAGGGATTGTGGGATACTGTGCAGTACCTCATGTTTTTCCACCACCAACCAGGCCACCTGCAATCCCTCAAAACCTTTAAATGGCACTTCTCTGGTCAGCATCTCCCACAAAACCTGCAAGACCAACCACAAATCAGACAATAAATGTCCATACAACCTGGCATCGCTCTCTGCAAGGAAAAAACAAAACAAAGCTGCCATATTCACCAACACCAACATATATGGGGTGAACAACACTTGGAATGGAGGTTATGCAGACTGTGCTTGAAATAACAATGAATTCAAACATACATAGACACACAGCCTTGTGTAAACATATACGTGCACGAACAATCATTTTTATTACTTTAGACTGATTCTAATCCTAAAATAAAATCCTCTGCATTTTTAGCTAAGCGTTAAAGGACCAGTTTACCCCCAAAATTTAATTCTGTATTCATCTAATCCGAAAACTGTATGATTATCTTTCTTCCATGGAACACAGAAGATACAATGAAAGTGAATGAGGAAACCAACAAAAAAAAATTATCATCCTCTTACAAAGCTGTGGCTTCAGAAGACTTGGAGTATAGAGCACAAGTTATATAGAAGATTTGTGTTTTTTTCTTTTCTTCTCCTTTTCAGCTTTACAACCTGTGACCATTTTATGCTTTCATTATAAATAGAAAAGAGCTACGGTGTAATTAAAAATAATATTTATATATATATTAACTTTATTCTTGTGATGGGAATAGGTAAATTTTCAGCATCATTACTCCAGTCTTCAGTGTCACATGATCCTTCAGAAATGTGCTATTTGCTTATTAATATCAATGTTGAAAACAAATAATATTGTTGTAACTAATAATAAACTAATAATATATGTTGAATATTTTTGTGGAAACCATGACACTTATTTCAGGACTCTTTGATGATTAGGTTAAGGTATCCGTTTAATGAATCCTTGCTGAATATATATATATATTTTTAATAAGGTAATAAAATCTTTAAAATAAATCTTAAATTAACCCAAACTGTAGTGCATGTCAAAATTCTTCAAAAAAATCTCCACTGTGTTAAATAAAGGAAAGAAAGTCACATACAGCAATAATTAAATAACAGAGTTTTCATTGTTGACCTATCCTATTTTATGAACCTTTTTTTCTTTACAGGGACATAAAGCTAAAAAATGAAAATAAAAACAATATATATATAAGTACTGACCACGCCGTATGAGTAGGTGTCACAGGTTTCCGAGACGGGTAGACTCTGGATCACTTCAGGGGCCATCCAAGGGAATGTGCCCACCAGAGACATGTGTGTTGTGTGAGAAACCAACTTAGATGCTCCAAAATCACAGATCTGAGACAGACAAAATTCATTATGCACTGACAGTCACACTGGCATATTTGGGCACAAAAAGACACACATATACACACGCACACGCACACACGCACACGCACAAGCACACACACACACAAATAAAAAAATTGGAAACGCACCTTTAATACATTGTCTGCTGTTAACACAACTAATAGATAGAAAAGAAAATAGTCATGGGTTTGTGATCATCATGTTTTGCTTGTGAAATTGCTCACAGCAGAGCTAAAACTTACCATTTCTTGACTTCAGGTCTCTATGAATGACTTTTACAGGGGCCTCGGCATGTAAATAATGCATTCCTTCAGAGAAACAAATCACAGAATCAGCCATTCGCTCATAGGGAAAATGTGACTGAGCTCATTACATAAACACATATTCATACAGACACATACCTTTAGCAATTTCCATCGCCCAGGTCATTACTTGACCCATATCCATCTCCTCACTGTCAGCACTGGACAAATATTCATATAATGATCCTCTGCTGGCATATTCTACAACACAAACACACAAACCATATACATATTATCACGTGTCAACTAAATGGTGTGGAGCTGATAAATATTGCAGGTAAAAACTAAACAGTTCTATTGTTATAAGGATGCCAAAATGAATACGATCATAAAGTAATGCATAATACAGTTTCACATAAAATGTTGAAATGGTGTTTTGAGAAAAAAGTACATTTTAGATCACATATACAATAAAAGTTTTTTTTCGAAAGAAGACTATTACGCTCACTAAGGCTCAATTTATTTGATTGAAAATAAAGTAAAAATAGTACTATTGTGAAATAGTATTTGTATGTACATATTATTATATTTTATAATGAAATTTGTTTTGTGATGGCAAAGCTGAATTTTCAGCTTTCAGAAATCATTCTAATATGCTGATTTGCTGCTCAAGAAACATTTCTTAATATTATCAGTGTTAAAAACAGTGGTGCTGCTTAATATTGTTGGGGAAATAGTGACACACTTTTTCAGGATTTTTGATGAAAAAAACAAATCTAATTTTATTTTAAATATACATATTTTGTAACATTATAAGTGGCTTTACTGCCACTTTACAATCTTTTCGATGTAATACATTCTTGCTCAATTAAAGTATTAATTTCTTTAAAAGCAAATTCGTACTGACCCCAAACGTTTTTAACGGCACTGTATACAATATTTATAAATGATTTGTTAGTCATGAGCTATGTTCTCAACTACCTATTTTTATGCACACTTTGGGATATTGCATAAAAAACGCTGGATGGAAATGGCATGATGTGCATAAATTCCACAAAGCGTCTCACACAACTGCGTTCACAAACACCAGGCATCTGAAAGCAAGACAGCGTTTAATGCATATTTTGTGCACACTCTGAGGCGCAGGTTATAATGTAGGAAGAAAGAGCCACAGTGACTTACCTGATTGCAAAAATGTATATTATTACACTATATTGCCAAAAGTTTTGGAACCCTTCTCTAAATAATTAAAATTATGCGTTCCGATCACTTCCATGGCCACAGGTGTATAAAACCAAGCACCTAGGCATGCAGACGCTTCTACAAACATTTGTGAAATAATAAGTTGCTCTCAGGGGCTCAGTGAATTCAAGCATGGTACCGTGATTGGTTGCCACCTGTCCATTCATGAAATATCATTACTAAATATTCTACAGTTCAATATTCAACTGTTAGTGGTATTATAACAAGTGGAAGTAATTGGGAACAACAGCAACTCAGCCATTAAGTGGTAGATCACGTAAAAATCACAGAACGGGGTCAGCGCATGCTAAGGCACACAGTTAACAGAAGTCGCCAACTTTCTGCAAAGTCAATAGCTACAGACCTTCAAACTTCATGTGGCCTTAAGATTATTTTAAGATTAGCAAGATTAGCTCAAGAACAGTGTTTAGAGAGCTTCATGGAATGGGTTTCCATGGCCAAGCAGCTGCATCCTAGCCTTACATCACCAAGTGCAATACAAAGCGTCAGATTCATGTGCATGTAAAGGCAGGCGTCCCAAAACATTTGGAAATAAAGTGTATTACAGATATTTTGTGCCAATTTCCCAGATTATTACGATTTTGTTCTCTTGAATACACAGGATGTAAATTCCGCCTTATTCGCTAATGTTTTATTCAATGTTCCAATTTTGTTTAAGTTAAATTGACAACTTCGGATGTTTCATAGCTATTTTTTACCAATTTTACATATAGAGAAGAGACAAGGAATGAGTGAGGCAGGCTGAACAAGCAAAAAAGCTTGTCTCATGTCAAGATGCCAGTCAACACATGAGATCATCTATCACCAACCCTCTACTGAAGTCAAACACAGCTTAGCACACTCAGGGTTTCCCATTTGCACACAAACACACATGGAGCGGATGCTGGCAGCAGGAGTTAGAAGATGACAGCATGCACAAACGTTAGATTTACTGAATACCCAGCTGACCACGCACTCTGAAGAGCCGCTGAAAGACATGCTCTCGAGAAATGATTAGGCCACATAAATCTGCTCATAAGCGTATTTACATCCCGGAAAGACAAAGATCACAATAGGATGTTTAAAAAAATGTCAAGACAACTGTGTAAGCGTGTAAGTGTGTGCTTGTCCTCTTGATGAACTCTCCTCACACCCTGATTACACACACAGCTTTTTACATTCACAACAACATGGCAGTAGGCAGTAGAACATTTTAGGGATATCACACCATCCCTTACAAAGGAATAATCAAAGAAGATTTCTATAATAGCTAATCTATTTCTCTTAATAATAATTAGTTACATTTATATAGCGCTTTTCTAGACACTCAAAGCGCTTTACATATAGAAGGGGGGAATCTCCTCAACTACCACCAATGTGTAGCCTCCACCTGGATGATGGGACGGCAGCCATATTGCGCCAGAACTTCCACCACACACCAGCTGATTGGTGGAGAGGAGACAGAGTGATGAAGCCAATCAGGATATGGGGATTATTAGGCGGCCATGATGGACAGCGGCCAATGGGCAAATTTGGCCAGGATGCAGGGGTTACACCCCTACTCTTTATCGAAGGACATCCTGGGATATTTACTGACCACAGAGAGTCACGACCTTGGTTTAACATCTCATCCGAAGGACGGAGCGCTTGAAATGGAGACGCCTTACAGCTCTTGCCTCTCACAAAAGTTGTAGACAAGATCGCACATTAACAGATAAGACATATACTGATAGTCAAATGTTTGGAATAATTAAGATTTTTTTAAAGAAGTCTCTGAATTTATCTGGTCAAAAATAGAATAGGTTGAAATGCTGTTTCATGCATACTGAGCTTTTTACACTGTTAAAGACTTGGATTCCCATCCTAAACATAGACAACGTTTAAAAAAAATAAGTTGGACGTTTGATGGCGTATTTCTGTGTCAAAAATACTCCTTCCGGTTTCTTACAAGTTTCTGAGTTTTTTTCGAGTACGAGTCCGCTTGACGTCAACGGGTCAGAATGTCCTTGTATGGGCCGTACGGGCTCTTCTCCCGGAAGGGTGCGCGCGAGAGCGACCAGAGCGAGAGCAAATGCACAACGCCCATTAACACTGCTCTCACTGCCGTCTCAGGACTTCACCAAATCAGCAACATCACCAAAGAAGTGTGTTTTTGATGGAGCGGTGATGATAAAGGTTCAAGATCATGCTTTGGAAGCAGGTGCTGAGTAAAACTGTTTCAAATGTCTATATTTTTGGCTATCATCGCCTGAGTAAACATCAGTAAACAACACGATCGTTTCACGAGTTCACACTTACATCAATCAAATAGAGTAAAGATTATGCGTATTTGGCGTGCTGTCCGGGGAAGGCTCCGGGCTCTGAAATTTTGCCCGAACCCAGAGTATCCCCCCCGTGATGAAGATAGTCTAGAACTAGATTGCAGTATATGATTGTTTTGATATTTATAGCAGTTGATTTAAGTAGGTGCGGAGAAGGGGTGGTGATGGGATGCTGAGAAACTGTCAATGACAGGAAGGTAAATCGGCTGTCTATATACACCTCCTATCATTGATTAACTGATTAGTTAAATGTGCTCCTCTTGTGTTCAATTTAGGTTTAATTATCTGAGCCTGCTCCACCTGTGTTTAAATAGATTTAATTGTCTGCACGTGCTTCTCCCGAAATGAGTTTATAAAACTTCAAATAGTTAATTTATCAATGAAGCATGCGATGTAACATATGGCGGGTTTAAATACATTTTTTTAGCTAACCACTATAGGTGTCTGTTAGGTTATTGTAAACCACCCCAAACATAAACCTAGGGGACGTTCACACAAAGCACATTTAAATACACTACTCCATTGTTTTTCTATGTAACACTATAACACAGTCTGACGTGCAAAACCGTTTTGGTTGCTACTGCTAAGGTTTAGTCGCATACAATAGTCCATAAACCGAATCATGTCCTCACAATCCACAAGTAAACAAACGCAAATGTTGACAAGCCACTAAATACAGTAACGTTACATACCACAGAGACAGACGTCCTGCTGTTGTTGCTTCTCCTGTTCAATTTATTTCAGCCTCCGGATCTGAGTCTGGATCATATCTGTATTAGTTGAATCTGATTGATAGCCATGGTTTATTAGGGTAACGTTTTCATCTCCACGCATGACGATGTCAGCTTTCAGAAGCTCTCGTGCAGTAGCTGCGCGCTCGTCATTCTTTAGCTCCGCCCACATGATATGCCTCCAGCGCTCGTTTTTTTTCCGGAAAGACTCGGTACAGCCTATCTTTCTTTTATAAATATAATAAAACTAAAGACTTTTTGGAGATATGAAGGATGCAATACTACTCTATAGGTACTCAAGATTGACATGAGATTGACTGAAACTGAGTGTTTCACCCCCCCCCCCCCCTTTAAAGATCTTACTTACCCCAAACCTTTAAATGGTAACGTATCACGGTTTCCACAAAAATATAAAGCACCACAACATTTTTCAACATTGATTATAATCAGCAGCAAATCAGCATACTAAAATGATTTCTGAAGAATCATGTGACACTGAAGACTGGAGTAATGATGCTAAAATTTAAGCTTTCCGTCAAAGGAATAAATTACATTTTAAAATATATTCAAATAGAAAACACTTTGTTTTTTACACTAAATTGTAACAATATTTCACAATATTACTGTTTTTGATCAAATAAAGGCAGCCTTGGTGATGCTAAAAAAACCAAATTGTCTCATGAGCATTTAAAGCATAACCTTTATTCATGCGGGATGTGAATCAAAAACAGACCAAATTATATTATTACCTGTGACGATGCCATAGTTGGGTGTTTCCAGCATGGCTCCATAAAACTGAATAATATTTTTGTGGCTCAGGACACTCAGAATCTCAGCCTGGATGAGGTGAGGGAAAAAGAAACAGATGTAGAGGTGAAAGTCACCACACTGCGATCAGACACTGAGGCTCAAATGAGTGCTGCATCAATGTCATAAAACTATTTTTTCATTACAGTATGTCGAGGTCAAACATTACACTAGAAATGTGCGTGAACATGGAGCCATTAGCAGTATTGTGGGACATGTCCGCTGGGACTCAAACTGAATGGCATCAGCCAGGAAAGCTGCTAAACCCCAGTAAACAGTGGAACAGACTCTGGCAGTGCTGCTGAGCATGCATTAATACTGACAATAACACACACCGCCTGCAAACCAACATTAAGATGCTACATTTTACACTTACAGTATATCAAATTGGCTTTAGACAAAGAGAAATAGAGAAAGGCGGGGGAGAGATGATGGGGGAAAAAGAGAGACTGTCATGGAAAACTGTAGATCCTTACACTCCCCCTTTCTCATGCCTGACAAACAAGCCTGATGGATAGATTGAAGACAGGAAATGATGTAACAATGGCTTTGACCTATGTATGTTCCGTATACATCATGCTAGAGACACTACACTAGTGGCTGCGGTCTTTAGCGTCCTTGTAGGTGCACCTGCCTGCCATGCCAGAAATGCAGGTTTGAATCCCGCTCGGAGTGGCGTGAGTAGAACTGGAGAAGTTACATTAGCCTGTAAGAAACTCAGTGGATGCAGTAAGTCATCTGGCATTGTTCGCCTACTGTTTCTGGTATAGTAAGTATTCAGACATCCTGCTCATTTGATGTATCGCTTTTTGCATATTTTGTTGCATAGTACGCACATATTCGCTTTCAAATTCAAAGCAAACCGAACTGTGCTTGAACACAATTGCGTTTAGCACTTCAAACGGGCCTGACAACCGTATTCTGATGCAGTGTGAATATAGATGATAATAGACTGTAACTCTCTATACATGTATATTTGATATAACCCACATACATATATTAAACTTATTACAGAATAATTGCTTGATTGTTTATATTGTAACAACATGTGAACTATATTATCGCCTATCTCTAATTTGCTAAATAACTTAACTAAGACATGAAGATATTAAGGTGTCTTAAACATTAACATGATTTTCTTTAAATCTGCTTTGAAAGGATGTGTATTGTGTAAAGCTCTATACAAATACAATTGACTTAATTTGAGCTCAGATAAAAATAATAAGCTAAAATAACAGTAAATGAATCTGAACTGACCTCATCATCAATTTTCAGCAGTTTTTTGACAGCCACTTCTTTGTCCTGTGAGATCCAGTGAGCCCGATAGACGCTCCCAAAACTCCCACCACCGCAGTTCTCATAAAAGCAGATGTCATCAAAGCGGATCTGAACGAAGCTAGCACTGGGGGACGACATCTCATACTGACATTCACTGTGGCTGTAGAAAGAGAGAGAGACAAGCCGATAAAAACATAAATTAAGAAAAAATAAAACTTAAAATACTTTAAAGTCAAAACTATAGACATGAGGCGAGATTTACTAAACAGGGCAAATTAAAGCGTCAGTCAAGTGAAATGAAACAATGAAAGCACAATTCCAACAAAACAAAGCCGAATCATTTGCATAAAGACTAATGCAATCTACCAAAAACAGCACAAATTAAGAGCTGGGTTTAAGATACGAATCGATCGCCAGGCGCATGGTCCCAAAGGGTTGTACTCAGTATCTTAATAAGTCATGGGTGAGTTGGACAAAAAAAAAAGAAAGTATTCTCCCATTGCATTCCCTTTAAAAAACATTTGCCCTTGCACCATGGCGGAGTCGCTATTTACATGGCGGAATTTGCGAGCAGAAAGACTGAACAGAGAGAAATCCTTTTATTTTTCATGTTTAAAACTGTTTGTGTGCTGCTCGTCCCTGTGTGTGTAACAAGCAGTGTACGCATGGTGTGCACCCGCCTATAGGTGCATATTACTAACTTAGCCACTTTTAAAACAAAAAAAAACTGTGCTATTGACTTAAGACCAGGTTTTTGTTGTTCAATGATACAATCGTTTTCAGTTGCCACAAAAATAGCAACACACTAACAATGCCCCTGAACACACCTTGTATTCAGATCAGCACGCCATGGGTAAACAGATGAGGGATTGCATTTGCTATTTAAAAAAGTGGAGCTGGATGTGAAAATGATAACTGCGTCTGGCTGAAATTAGCAAAATCGCTTGGGTCGCGCTTGCCATCGCATTGCACCGGGTGTATGATAGGCCCTATATTACTTAGTCTCATTGGTTCTTTTCGCCAGTGTTTCCCAACCGGGGTGCCGTGGCATCTGATGGGAGCAGGGGTGCCGTGTAAAAAAGTGCTGGCACGCACTTGCACCGCGGTTCATCTCACATCTGATGACGCATCTTTAAAATGGGTTGTAACTTGAAAATAATGCTTTATGTACGTTTCTGTTGATGGATACACGTGCTGGCTCCTCAGTGATACACTACACAACAGCGATAATAAAAGAAAAACATGGGCAAAACGGTTTGTCTTGTAAACTGTGTTTAATGCATGCGAGTGCTGCCGTATGTTCGAATATGACCAGTCATTTTCGCCGTCATCACTCCGGCATAGAGCTAGAAGACGCGAATGAGAACTCGTGCACAGTGTAAGAAGATTTATCTCTGTGCACTCATCCGAAAACGCGCAAACGTCTCAGAGTGAGCAACAAATATTGAGTTATATTTCGAGTCTTGTGCTTGATTGGACAAACTCACACAAAAAGTATGGCAACATGTCCATCTTGATGAGTATCCAAGCAGACATAGTCTGTACTCTGAATATGCCTTAAGTTAACTTTATACAGTCGAGAAAGACGAGCATATCCTTGCATTAGGTCTTAAAGGGGCAGTAGCCTTTACTGCTGCCTGTTTAATTAAAAAAAAAGGATAAGGATATCACTCATTGCTCTTGATTGAATAGCTTGTGTAAGTTTAATAAGGATTACTCTTTAATTTAAACAGTTAAATATGCAGTTATTTTACATTTGATTACTTTATTAAATTTCTCTACCTAAAAACTAATGTTAGACCGACCTAAAAAACCTGAAAAGCATTGTTTATTTTATTAGTATCTTTGCCCAATATTATTTATATGTGTTGCTGCTTATATTTAAGTTATTTGTTCTTATTTTCTTTATTTTTATTCTATATTTTTCCCTGAACATAGCAAAATAGCAAAAACCGAACCATACTGAAACCGTAAAGCTTTAACTCTGATACAAACTGAACCGTGAACAATCTGTGCCATTACACTCCTAGTGTAACGTATGCAAGGGGGTGCCACAAATTCAATAAAAAAAAAAACACATTTTCAAAAGGTGCCATGAAAAAAGGTTGGGAAACACTGCTTTACACCACCTGATGATATATACAACATGGCATTAACTACACAGCACATCTTCTGCAAATCTACAACTACATAGAATTTCAATAGCTGGTTAGCGTTCACTATAGCAGTTTTCCGCTCACTTCGAAAAACGAAAATGAGCACTTCTAAAACCCTCCACCTTTCCCAGCTCCACCTGTTTAGATCCACTATGGGTAATTTTACATTTGTATGCTATTTGTGTTGAGGCAGTATGTCTTACATGCTCACAGTATCAGTGTATGTATTGCAGTAGTAAGTTCCTGTACTTTATACTATAAAACGATAAATAAATACTGCATTATTCCATAAAAATAGGAACTGTCAATTTTGAATTCATGGTGACTTTAAGATATAAACCAACTACAACATGACTTTAGTGTCACCACTATTAGCTTTCAACAACTCTTTTAACCTTTTTTTTTTAAATCTAGAAGTTTGAAGGTTTGAGCTAACACAAAACAACTAGGCTGTGTATCTGACTAATGAGCTGACCAGTTTTTCTGTTGTGATGTGCTGACAGCCTATGTAGTCTCATTAAACCACTTATTTAACCACTTTTGCCTTTTTCAAGACAAGTAAAAAAATGGAGTAAAAATTAATGGAGTATTGCTGGTGTATTTTATGTCGTAGAATAAAATGTGAAAATATTTTGAGCTTGTGTTAACCACAGACTTTATTTCAGGCATTTAAACAAGAACCCATTCAAAAACCCATTGACTTTAGGACGTTAGAGCCAGAAGTACAACAATGCTAACATGCTCACATAACTGCAGAATGACTTGGCATGTATCTGCCTTCAGTCCTTCAGTTTATTCTGCTACATCTGCAAATGGACTCCTGCCACTTTTGTCTACACTATTTTACAGTCTACACTATTTTACAGGTGACTACTGTAATGTTTTGGATTCCGGTTCAGGATTATTAGGGATTTCGGTTTACAAAAAGTAAAAAAACTAAACATCCATCAAATATACCCCAGAAGATTAAGATAATCAAACTTTTTTTTTTTTTTTACTATAATTAATAATCCATAATGTGTTTGTTTGCATTAACAGTGCAGGCATGAAGAACTAGTGAGCCAATAACCTGGATATATACATACAGTATGTGTGTATAATATATATTATATATATATATTATAACTTATATCATGTTGTTCGTCCAGAACTTGCTGTTACAACGCTGAAGTTGGCTTAATAATTTTTCCATGCTTTCCCTCGTCTCTGATAATCTGGCAATGTATAATATATAATATGGCTGGGGGCCACACAGGCTTTCTGTACACTGCTCAGATCATATTCTGCCACCTAGATATGGCTGACGTCATGAGCATTTTTTTTTATATTTCATCATTCGCCAAGCAAAAGTTGCAAGTCTAATTGCTTATAAGCTAAAACTATTATAGAAAGGGTTATTTATAATACCATTAAGGTTCTAAACAGCACTTTCAAACCATGGTTTAATATAAGAATGTATAAAAAGGTTAAATTCAGTAGGGATGGGCCGATATGAACATTTTGGCAGACTGATAGCCCTTTATATTTAAAAGCCGCTAACCGATATATTGGCAGATAAATCTAAATCCAATTTTTTTTTATATATAATTTGAGAGTCTGACTAAAAAAATCTAAAATTTTACCAATTAAAGCATACAGTTATGATGTTCTCATTATAACTTTATGTAGCCTATGACAGACTTGTGCTGCATTTTGAAGTGATTTCAATCATATTTCAACAATTCAAAACCATCACGGCGAACGGTGTGCATCTGAAGTGTCTCAGCTGAAGGTAATAATCCATTATTTATCGGCTTTAATAAATTGGAAACATTATCGTATCGGTCGATAATGATAACATTAAAAATTAACATATATTGGCTGATACCGATATGGTGGCTGATATATCATGTATCCCTAATATTCAGCACCAAAAAGGCTTCTACTACTGTTATACGTTGAAGAACCCAAATTCGTTACTGTTCAGAACCATGTTTTGTTAAGAGTATACCAGCTTTATGCAGTTAACTTAAACAATCCTGTGATGTGACGAAACATTTTTTATTACTGTAGTCTCTCAGTGGGGTTATAAAAGCTTTATGCATGTACAATAATAAGAAAAATGTTGTTTAAAATAATTATACAACCTAATTTAGGATACTGCTTTTACTGCTTTTACTGCTTGAGCAGCCATGTCAACCATTAAGTGTGCTGCAAACATTTGCAGCAAACACCGGTTGAATGTGTCTTTACCCATTTTTCAACGAGTGCACATCTGTGTAGAAATGCATGTTCAGGGAATCAAACTTTCACACCAGCCTCTAAAGTAGTAAACCCTGAGTTTGTTGTAGTCCGTGGAAATGGGGGTCTGGTTTCTTATGCATTACTTGTACATGCGTCACTCTTCCCTGAAATCTATGACCTAACTCAGATTGGTTTCCCCTGTTTAGAGTGAACAAGCTATATACTGCACTATATACTATCACATAGAGAGCGCTTAGTCGCTAAAAACAACCCGCATATCATCACTGTGGCCCGCTGGCTGGCTGTGACATCAGGGGCCAACAGAAGTCAAGTTTGTCACACGTTCGGCTATTCTTAACTAAAAACAGCTCATTCAACACCTCTGCCTTGACTCATTGACAAAAACAACATTCTAATATTTAATAAAGCGTACCACTATTAATTGTGCAAAGAAATAGCAAGGAATATAATACTTCTAACATTAACATAAAACTAATACATTAATTTATAGCATTTTCACATTGTTCTGCGTAAAGCAATTAGTAAATGTTGTTGTTGCTCTT
The DNA here is from genome assembly GCF_024679245.1 of Pseudorasbora parva. NCBI lineage: Eukaryota > Metazoa > Chordata > Actinopteri > Cypriniformes > Gobionidae > Pseudorasbora > Pseudorasbora parva. The sequence goes on along the minus strand of NC_090183.1, from coordinate 9,205,239 downwards.
AAGTTTCCCACTTGTAATTCATTACCATTTCATGCTTACTTAATATTACTTTGGAAAAGTTACTTTAGCATAATTCTGGCTACTTTTGGAATAATTTGTGGAGATTTTGGCCAGCAAAAACATAAGTGACAGACATTATGTCACACTCTCCTGAAGTCGTCAAACACGAAATCAGCTGCAGAGTTAAAACTATTTCCAATAATGTTATAATTAGAAACACATACACTGCATAAGTATAATGAGTGTTCTGATTAAAATGTAAAAGCATGCTTTCCTAGTTACCTGTTAGTCGTGTTTTCCGTGCGGTCCGGTGAAACGCGTTGGCCTGTCGCTCTCTGAACAATCCCAGTCATAAAATAATATACGGAGCCTCATTGTCTCGTGTTACTGCATTTCCATAAGAGGACACTGGCTTTGGACCAGTGGACAAATTATGAATCCTACTACGGCAAAGGATTGGCTTATAAATATTAATTACGACAAAAAAGACGTTACGTGGTAATCACATTTCTCCATAAGATCGCCCAGAGCCGTAACCTAATTAATATTCAGGATAACACCCCTGCGCCAATCGTTTATTCGTCAGATTAGCGCCCACCCACTGACACTTCATCCAATGCAGTCACTGGCAGTCGCCATCTTGCGCAATTAATATTCATTAGATGTCTATTCGCCATAGTAGATTTCGTCAGGTCTTTCCTGAGCACAGATAACGGTGTCACAAATTTAATCACAATGACAATAGCGCCTCTACATGGACAGACAGCCAGCGGAAAGGTATAAACAAGAAAAGGTAAAGGGATGAATGAATGAATGAATGAATGTATATACTGTACCTGTAACACTTTACACCAGCCCAGTCAAATGGCAATATGGCAGGGTTTTTCAGTCTTTTAGATGCCACAGACCACCAAATATGATCATCCCTGTGTGAGGGACCCCCATTCTAAAATGTTAGGCATCTGTCCTTGATAAACACTTATTTAATACACAAAAATCTAATATTATAAATCTAAAATTAGTTTCAGTTACATTAATATATATATATATATATATATATATATATATATATATATATATATATATATATATATATATATATATATATATATATATATATATATATATATTGTTCTATTTAATGTAGTAATGCATTGTTATTTAATTTGAATAAATATTTTATTCGTATTAAGATTTTATTTCTTGTATTAATTGTAATCAAATTTATTTAATAGATTAGTAACAAACTACATTTTTGTACTCTTTTATTTATATCTAATTTATTGCTTTACTTGTTTATTTTAATCTAATTATTTATATATATATATATATATATATATATATATATATATGTGTGTGTGTGTGTGTGTGTGTGTGTGTGTGTGTGTGTGTGTGTGTGTGTGTGTGTGTGTATTTCTTTACTTTTTTCTCCCTCTAGACTTTTCCACAGACCCTGTCACTCTCTTGCGGGCCCCCAGACCCCAGTTTGAAAACCCCTGCATTAGAGTATTCATTTTAATGTAGCATTTGAATATACAGTAACTATTGTTCTGTTAAGAATACAATATTAAAATGCTAATTCACAGAAAAAAAGTTTAAAATCCGATATACTCAGTGTTCCTCTAATAAATTAAAGCCAATAAGCTATACTTGTTTTGAAATACACGAGGGAGAATAAATGATAACAGAATTTAAATTTTGGGTGAACAACATAATCCTTTATCATCCCAAAGAACAAATAAGAGCAAAACAGAAAAGAGACAGAAGTGAGAAGATGAGTGAGAAGTCCAATAATCACACCAACAGAAAGTGTTCAACAGTACATTTATTAAGATTATACTATTTACAAGTTAGGCACATTTTCCTAAAAGAAAATAACTGCCCTGCACACACACACACGTCGCACGCACGCACGCACACACACACACACACAGTGTCTTACTTTCCAAAAGGCAGGATGAGAAAAAACGAAGGCCTTCTCAGACCGATTATGATAACTTAGCAAAATGGGTCCAACCCAAAAATATACATATATAACTCAATATACAAAATGACATCAATAATGCTACAGGCTATGGCAAGAGGTACTGTAAGTTACTAGCACACAATTTTACCAGTGGTAAAAAATAGTCCTTGAGCCAGAGTACTGACATTTATATGACTTGAAACAACATACCACAAGACATTGAGGCCTGGAAGGTTTTACGGAGTACCGCTGATTCGTTTTTTTGTGGCCGGCAAATAATCAGTGTCACTGTTATTTGTTTGCATGATAGCTAGTAGTAAACTCTTATTTTTAGGATTGTTCGGAAGGTTTCATAGGATCATAGAAATGCAGGCTAGAGCACAGGCAGCAGATTTACAGTTCTAGAATGTTGAATCATGGGAATGAACTAGGGCCTCACATGACTGAATCTAAGGATACACAACTTGACCGAGTGCATTCTGCTTACACACACACCCAAACGCACGTCAAGGTAGCTCTTATGACTAAAGTCATTAACATGCAACTCGCACACACACAAACAAGCATACATGATAATGATCTTGTACGTGTAGTTCAGTTGGCAGTGATAGCACATACAGTCAGCGTTCAACTGCTCTGGCAGCTGACAGATTGAGTTGTACTGTAGTAAACTGGATATGCAGTGGTTGTATTTCACAGAGAGAAAGGGGAAGCAAGAGAAAGAAAGTCTGAGCATTGGTCTTTAGCCCCGCCTTGGCTCCAGTCTGAAGGACAGTTGGGATAAGGTTCTCTGGTTGTCAATCACACTCAATTGACGCACGTAATTCCTTACTTCCTGTGGATTCTTACTGGCTGGAGACGCCTCGGCATCTGTGGGAGGTAGAAACAATGTTAAAACAACCAAGCCTTTTACGGAGTGTCTATTTACAAGTGCAAATAGCCTGCCTTGTTGGAAGAGGCTTTAAATAAAAAAAACAAAATCCCACTGATAACAGGATAAGTGGCATGGAGCGTAAGGTGGGTGGCGCTAACATTTTACACAACAACCCCAGTTTGAATCCGTTTTTTTGAACTCATTCTACTCCCTAATAATTATTTGATTAGAATGAGTAAAAACTATTTTTTTATCTGCAACCCACACTGTAAAAATGTATAAAAAATTTTTTTTACAGAAAAATACTGTAAAAATGCTATAGTAAAAAAAAATATATATTTTAATAAATTGGTTAAATGCAAGTTACTGCAAATGTGGGCTTTTATTGTCCTAAACATTAATCAACTCACACATTAGCTGTGGGAAACCAATAGAATCTCAAGCATGATGCTTGATGTGCAAGAACCAATGAGGTTCATTCTCCTGTTACGCAGAACATTTAAGCTTCTGCAAGAACCAATGAGGTTTGTTCTCGCACGTCAAGCAGTTAAGGTTTAGCTTCTGTTTATGGTTGCTGATCAATCTTTATATGAATAAAAGCCTAAATTGAATCTGTTGTTATTTAGTTATATTATCTAGTTTTTTGCATTATTTATTGTCATGTGCGTTACTTTGATTCATAATGCAACTTTCTATTGTACATGAACTATTATGCAGGTTATCAGAACATTTTAAAGTAAAAAACAGATTTTTTTTAATTAAATATATGGTTATAAGTTGTAAAATATATCACAGTACTTTTTATTTTATTTTTACTGTAAATTTCTGGCAACCACAACTGCTAGTTTTTTATACGTAAATTTAATGGGATATGTTTACAATAATTTTATACATACATTTATACATTTTTACAATTTGTTGTGATTTAATAGGGATCCCTGCAATTCTACCTCCAGACATGGCCAGTTATGTTTTCCCAAACGCCTAGCCTCAGATTGTTATGAATATGATATGATTAAGCAATCTCTGGGATGTAGGCAGCACACACAGGCAGACCTTAGTGAGAGAGCATTAGTGTGTAGATGACTCACTGAAGGGCTGGCTCCTGCAGTGCCTCACCGCCCGGACTGTGTTAGCAATCAGCCGCTGAGGACAGAAAAACATAGAAATATAAATATGTTCTAGCTGGTCAGATAGTGGAGCAGATCCAGTGTTGTTATTGTGAACTGAAACTATTATAAATCACTTCGTTAGTTGAAATAAAGCACAATAAAATATAAATATTAGATTAAAAAAAAACTTCAGCATAAAAAACTAGAGACATTTTGCCTTGCCAACTAACTGAAATAAAATAAGTTAGGGTTGCTGAGCACTTAAACGACTGAAAGTGAAAAAAAAAGAAAGACAAAGAAATATTCAAACAAATAACAGTTACAAAAGCACATAACAAAATTACAAACACTTCAGCTAAAATATAAAATGAAAGCTGAAATATAAAAGATAAAATCTAATTCAAACTATAATAGTATATAAATAATACTAAAATAACACTACAACAGACTCACCATCTTCTCAAAGTTCACCAGTCCGTCAATAAAAGTCTTATTCCCCTCATGAGTGAATGTCATGTCTGATAGGAGAAAAAACAGGTCATGCTGCAAAACAGAACAATGCGACGACAAGTATTTATTATTTAAAAAAAAAATTGGAGCTAGGCCCCACCCACACCTTTAATTAGAAGGGGCATAAAGGGAATGATTGGCGGCTCCATCTTAGCCACAGTGAGGCGGTATGAACGGTGATTCCTGGATGGATCCTGAGCACAACATATAAATCATAGTTAAATGATGACTTTCAATCACACAATCATTTCTATAGAAATATTGCTGGAATTCAAAATGTTTGAAATAAGACTCACTAGTAAACTTTCAAACTCTGCGTAGAACTTCTTGAACTTACTAGGTAGTTTCTAAAAAAAAGGGGGAAAAATGTGGCCATTGATACATTAGTCATATTTGCTAAGACCTTTGTGTTCAATGTGTCAATTTTTAACAACGTGACACTGATTTTTTATTACCATGGCCTATTACTCTATTCAAAATTACATGAAAATTGCAATGATTTCAATAAATCTCTTGTATTTCCATGTGAAATCCATGTAGAAGTTTAAACTTTTAGTTTGGTTCCTTGGTTCTTTTGATCCAGACCAAAAAAGTAAATTATTAAGTCCTGGTTCGCTTATTGTTCACACTGTTATTTAAACAGAAGGATCCCATGAAGTCACCAACATAATTAATTGTTCTATATCTGCGAGAGTGTGGGCAGGCTTTTGATATCGCGACTGTACTTCCCATAGACAGTAAAAGAAATGGACAGAGCTATCCCATTGACTTCAACGGCAGAAAATGAGGCCAATCAGAGGCACTCACTTCCTGATGGCTGAGCGAACTGCGCAGGCTCAGACTGAGCTTGACGACGTAGATGTGACGTGAGCCTCCTGTCTGACAGTTCTAAGTCTTCTAGTAGTTATGAAAAGTGAAATCTGAATCACGTTGTTTTAATATTTTCTCCCGTTGCTTTTGGCTTACTATGGGCTTCTTCCCATTCTTCTCCCTTGACTTTATCGGTCTTTATCTCGCCACGTCCCCCCGACTGCCTCATAGACAGTAAAAGATTGTTTCTGAGCGTCTCCTCCTGTCTATACTGTAATTTCTCAACTGTGTGACAGAGTCGCGTTGGTTATGACGCAATTGTTAGCCTATTTTTACAAAAAAAGCTTCTACTGGGCGATAGTGTAAGATACAAGGTAACGGAGCCTTTTATGCATTGTCGTGTTTCTTAAGAAATAAACAATGGACAAATGGAGTCTTTAAACGCCTCAGATGTAAATTTATTCACTGTCAAAGTGACTCAAAAATGAATGGGAGTCAATGGGATGCTAACAGTAGGTGATGGCTTGGTTAGCAATGGCAGCCCCTATGGGTGGAACGCTTTCCGAGTGCTAGATTACCCCCTTGGTACTTCCTGTTCAACTTCCTGCTCTCTACTGCGCAGACTCGGTCCCAAGATGTCAGTGCCATTCAGGCCGCCTGAAAGCTTCAAATCTGGCAAGCGGAAACGGATGATGTCGAGTCGTCCATATTTTTTTACGGTCTATGGTAGACCCTTATATGACTGTGTCAAAATGTGTCTTTTTAAAAATCTGATCAATTGACCTTTTTTATGACATTTGTTTGAGCACTTGACATTTTATAAGAAGATTTTAAAGATTTGGTTATAAGCACTTTTCAAAATATGAAACCAACCTGAATATAAAAATGACTTTTCTAAGATTATGGCACATGTGTTTTAAAATAGACTGAGTTGTGCAATGCGGCACTGACCTCCCATGTCTGGCTGAGTCTGCTCACGGCTGGGTTGCACATGCCCATGATAATGGCGAAGAAAGAGTTCAGATTCTTAAACTCTCTACAGCTGAGGGAATACATTTTGAACGCATCAAGTCAGATCCAAATCATAATTTTTGTTCAATTAAAATATGTGTGCTGAAGAACTCACTGGGCAGCAATCTTGATGAACTTCTTGAGTAGCTGCACCCGTTTGCTGAGCGTCCCGCACAGACAGACCTCCGTCACCACCCACAGCTGCACCTGATTAAAGCGCTTCAGAAACAGCTCCAGATTTGCTGTAGAGCGTCTGTATGCCTGCCTTCCGAACGTATGATACACCAACTCATACTGCACACAAACACACACAGTCAAACTGCATGTTTTATGGGTTAAAAATATAATTTGTGTGTGTCCACATGTTTTTCTCTCCTGGTTGGGACTTAAACCTGAATGCACACTTCATGGAGACTCGTGGGGACTTGTGCCTAAATTGAGGTCCCCATTAGGGAAACAAGCTTATAAATCATACAGAATGAGTTTATTTGATTTATATATATATATATATATATATATATATATATATATATATATATATATATATATATATATATATATATATATATATAAATGCAGAAGGTTTTGTGTGATGGGTAGGTTTAGGGGTAGGGTTAGTGTAAGAGGTTAGAACATACAGTTTGGACAGTATAAAAAAACTGAGTCCCCATAAGACTGTAAACCAGAGGTGTGTTTGTGTGTATCACTGTATGGACATCTTTACCTCATGTACACAGCTGAAAAGCTCCCAGTCATACTGGGTCATCTGGAAGGCCAGATCTTTAGAGCTCATCAGCTCAAAACTGGACATAGACCCTGTGGAGGGACCCTCCTGCTCTGGAAGCGGATTCTACACACATATACACAGTCATTACTAAATGCACACAAATGCAAAAAACTACTTAATTTGTACACTTACTTAAAGTTGCCCCAATTATGCTATTGTAAAGGTTCATAAATTGGTTTTGGAGGTCTCCTACAATATATTTACATGTATCCAAGGTCAAAACACTCTTTAGAGTCTCTCTAAACCCCTCCTTTTCAAGAGCCAAACGCACATTACCATATCTGAATTTGAGCTCCGGAGGCTTCCTCAGCATTTGTACAGGAACAGTAATGATGGATGCATCTATCCATCCACCCATTCTATCATTCCATTCATCCATCCATTGTTCAATCAATCAATCCATCCATCCAACCATCCATGGTTATAGCATTCCATCCATCCATCCATCCATCCATCCATCCATCCATCCATCCATCCATCCATCCATCCATCCATCCATCCATCCATCGTTATATAATTCCATCCATCCATCCATCCATCCATCCATCCATCCATCCATCCATCCATCCATCCATCCATCCATCCATCCATCCATCCATCCATCAGATGAGACGTTAAACCGAGGTCCTGACTCTCATGTGGTCATTAAAAATCCCAGGATGTCCTTCAATAAAGAGTAACCCCGGCATCCTGGCCAAATTTGCCCATTGGCCTCTGTCATTATGCTTTATGGCCTCCTAATCATCCCCATATATATATCTCCTCTCCACCAATCAGCTGGTGTGTGGTGGGCGTTCTGGTGCAATATGGCTGCTGTCGCATCATCCAGGTGGATGCTGCACATTGGTAGTAGTAGAGGAGATTCCCCCCTTCCATGTAAATATGTACATATAAATGTAACAAATTAATTAATTAATCCATCCATCCATATATCCATCATTCTATTCTTCCATCCATCCATTTAGCCAGCCATCCAAAATTCTATCGTATCATCCATCCATCCGTCATTCTATCTTTCCATTCATCCATCCATTGATTGTTCCATCCATCCATCCATCCATCCATCCATACATACATACATACCCAAAAGTCTAGGATTACTTGTGGACATGGTATTACATATTGCTTATTTATTTTTTCTAATTAGAAATGTTATGGATTTCTAAAAAATCCATAAAAATGTAGTATATGAGCTTGTATATGACCGATTAACTTGAACCCAAGTGCATGTAAAGTGGTTCTGCTCTCGCAGCACAGAAAACATTCTCAACAAGTCGACAACACAAACCAAACTCTTCCAAGCCTCACCTACAACTAGCGTTCGAGGGAGGGTCAAAGTAGACAACACTTTTCACGGGCAGCCAATGAAGACTATAGGCTGGCATTATCCAAATTTGTTACAAACCTTGTACAGGAAGTAAGGCTGGAATTTTTGACTTTATCGAGTCTGGTGTGGAAGAACCTTTAGACCCTGGTCTAATGGATTGACATTTGTAAGTGTGCTTTAAATGTCCAAATACTCTACATTTGATCTCACCAGTGAATCAAGCTGTTCTCTGGAGCAGGCAAACATTCGTCCGTTCACTCCCAGCGACTGGAACACTGATACATCATTGGGCTTTAAAATCTGCTTTTCTGTAAAGAAATAAAGCTCTGAATTAGTCAGACCACAAATCACATTCGGAACACTTTCAGCTGTACGAGGTCAACACCAAATAAATCATATAGATTTTACGCACTTTATTTACGAACTTTAATCTTTAGACTACCACATAAACTTCAAACTATTATTAGATTTACACTTTCACTGGGACTTTCTGAAAGGTTTCATTTGAAACTGATCTCAGGTGGATTACGTAATACAGAATGTTGCTAGAGCAACAAAAGGGCTAAATAGCTACAAGGTTTTGTGTGTATTTGTTTGTCACATCTCCAGGGGCAACTAATATTTGATCATGCATCAGTGTGTGTGTGTGTGTGTGTGTGTGTGTGTGTATGTATTCCATGCATGTATGTGGACCACCTCCTGATGCGCTGAGGTTTATCAAAAGCAGTTCTTCAGTCGACCCCAGTTTATCCGCCACAGCTGCGGTCACCTCTCTCCCCGTGGCCAGCACAGGAACACGAATAGTAGTGTAAGTGTGATCACTGCAGTACACCTTCAAGAGAACTACACACCCATGGAAAGACAAAGATGAAGAGAGGGCATTTAAATGATTAATTGATCCATCTGTCGTTCTATTTTTCCATTTATCCATCTGCTGTTCTTTCATTCCATTCATCAATCTATACTTCTATCATGCCATCCATCAATCCATCATCCTATTGTTCCATGCATCCATCAGTTGTTCTATCATTTTATACATCCATTCATCGTTCTTTCATTCCATCCATCCATCCGTCCATCATTCTATCATTCCATTCATCCAGTGTTCTATTATTCCATCATCAATCCATTGATTGTTCTATTGTTCCATCTATCTATCGATTCATCCGTCATTCTATCATTCCATCCATCCATCATCCATCCACACATCTACCCATCCATCCATAGTTCTATCATTCCTCCCTTTATCCATAGTTCTATCATTCCATCCAGCCATCCATCCATCCATTGATTGTTCTATTGTTCCATCCATATATCCATCCATCCATCCATCCATCGATCCATACATCCATTCGTCCATCCATCAGTGTATCAAAATGAGTAGAAAAATAGTAAAAAGTTTAAATAATAAAAATAAAAGTTTAAAAGAAAAAAGACCATGATTTTCAGTATTTCTTATTAGTATTTAGTCATTTTTTGCTGTTAATGGGTGTGTTTACATGCGTGTTCTTAAGCCGATTATGCCTAATAAGCTGACAATGAACATGGTCATGTAAACGTGGTAACCCGTTTTCTTTTATCGGAGTAAGGTCATAAACGGCGTAAGAATCAACCGGTCGGGACAGGTCGTTTTTTGCCTCTTACCTGATTTCGCGCTGCATATAAACGCATTAACCTGCTTTCTGTCGGCTTATTGAAGTGTGTGTGTAAAACGCAAACTTAGAGCAGATTTAAATGCATCCAGACAGGGCGAGCTAGCGTTTTGTATAAAATAAGGACATATATCTCAAACGCAGACTCTTTTAAGACCCAGAAAATTGTAAAGATGTGTTCTTCTCATCTCATGCAGCAGAAGTAGAAGAGGTTCAGTCAAAACGCTGCATCTGGAACTGCATAAGGGATAATATGAGCCGTAAATCTCCAGCTGACACGGTGCACGCTTTATTTAACATCACAACTGACGTAACATTTGAAAAACTCAGAATCAGATACGGACATTATATTTTAGATGTCACTACAAGGAAATAATCCGGTTTATTAATAAAGTCATGTAAACGCGGTTTACTTGCATTGTCGGTTTACTGGTTTGCATGTAAACGCACCCATTGACAGCAGTATTAAAGCTAACATGAGCTCCAAAGGTTGTGCAAAACCTGGTGATTATGGTTTCATGATTATGACATAGTGATTATAAAGTAGTGCAGCACCTTATATTTCATATTCATTGCATTTTTTAAAACAAACCTTTCCTTTGAATAGGTTTAAATTGGATACAGTTACTTACTATCATCAAAGCTCCTCATTGGCTGCTTTTTTGCAAGCCTCTCCTCTCCAGAGCTGAACTGTCGCAGGAGGACTTTTTGCTAAGACATTACAGAGAAGAAAGTTCATAATTATAAAGCAAAACTTTTAAAAAAAAAATGCATATGGACACAGCTGATAATTTATTACTTTTACCAATCAACATGATTTAGAAAACAGATTTACAGTAGATCTATAAATAACAAACATAAAATGTGAGAAAGCAGATATGCATTACCTTTTTTTGGGTGGTTCGTGCATCATCTGGACTGAGACAGTAAAAGGAATAAACAAATGGGGCATCAGTAACACTTAAAATTCACATCAAATAACTAATATCAGTCCAAAAGGTACATACACAACACACTAAAAACCTACTACTGTTTGATGATCCTCTCAAGCTCAGGCAGTAGCTCCTTCAGTGGACGCAAAACTCTTGCATCATTAGATACGAACCCATGCAGCTCCTGCATACACACAAAACACATTCCGCATGCTTATCATGTTACAGTTTTTCTCAGCTGTTTCTCAAATCATCCTTAAAATCAGCAAAACAGTTAGTACATTTCCTAGACAATTCATTTCCTACACAATTCATAGAAATAGTGAAAAAACCTTAGTTCATCTCTCAAAAACAAATATTTATGTCAATGAACAGATCAGTGCCTCCAAAATGACAAGTCCTTGTGTCATCGTTCACAAACAAGATAGTCTAAATGTTTAGCCATATTATCAATGACAGTGATTGAAACTGAACAAGGCTGCACCTTTTTCTGTACAAATCGACACGTTACTGTACATGGGTTTTTGATCACAAGAGACTGGACAGGATTTACAGTAACATGCTTTTACTGTTTGTCTGTCAAAAAATTACTGTAAAATGTCACTGCCACATATAAATGAATGAAAAACACATTCATGAACTGTGTAAATTCATGTGTATGTGTGATATAGTATGCATCTGTGTAAAGTTTATTAAGCTTACTACATTGGAAGTGAAATATGAAACTGTGCATGTAAAAATGCTACTGTAATATGAAGACTACTGCATGTATACCGTATTAGAGTACAATGCACATTGCTGAAATAGATGCCTGATCTATGAAATGCTTGAATTGTTGAGGAAAATGTTGTTCTCCCAATGTTCGACTGCACCTTTAGACCTGCCTCAGCCATTATAAGGTCATGATTCAGAACATAGTTCACAATAGTGGGCCTTATTTCATGTGACTATGTGCTTTGCCTCTTTTACCTCTACCTCTCTTTTGCCTCCCTACTCTTCCAGCACACATCCTTAACTCTCTTCTTCTCCCCAGCTGTTGATCCTGTTTGTTTCTTTGTTGTTCTTCCATTATCAGAAATTGTTACACTGTGTTGTGCTCTGTCTTTACCTGTTTTCCAATTGAACATTCATGACATTCATGATTTTTTAGAGAACTGGTTGATCATTGATATAATGCTTTACATTCCCTTTCAATAGTGAAATTCAAGATTCACTTGCACAATTCATAAATTCATTCATTTTTACAAAAAACATAATAGAAATATATAGAAGATATTCTTAACACATCATGTAACTAGCTCAACCACTTTGCAATCAATGCCTTATGCAATGAACTAATGACTAGATATTCTGAGGGGTAAGACTATTCAACAGAGAACCATAAGAATAAGGAACTGTTTTCATCATGTGCACAAGTGACTAGATGGTGTGGAGGTTGAACAAGCAGTTTTGAGAATTTCATTTCTGATCTGAGAAATGTACCAAAGCCACTGAGACAAACTGTAATAGTCACTTACAGATTCATGCATTTTCTGACACATCTCCATGCAGGCTGGTGGTAATTCATTTTATGCCAGCGCATGTGTGTGTTTGTGTGTTTGTGTATGATTCTAACCTCCAGAAAGCTGAGCGCAGTGTCATCCTCCAGCAGATGGTGGCCCTGCAGGGCAGCCCAGCGCAGAGCCAAGCTGAGCACCCGTCTCTTGCTGGCAACAGCGTAGTCTAGACGCTCCTGCTCTGAGCCCTGAGAGGCCTGAGAGTGGTAGGTACACAAACGCTAAGGAACATATGCATACTTAGAAAAACAGTGTGCTGTTCAAACAGACAGAGAGAAAGACAAATATACTGTGTTATACTGTGTTGTAATATTTTCTTCTATTTTCTTTATTATTACCATCAATTATTATTATTTATGTTCATATGGATTATTATTTATGTTATTCGCTTTGGCAATATTGTATTTTTACATTCATGCCAATAAAGCAATCTTGAATCGAAAGACAGACAGACAGAGACATAGACAGACAGACATGTACAGACTCAGTGAATGTACAGACTCTTGAGCATGTACAGACTCAGTGAATGTACAGACTCTTGAGCATGTACAGACTCAGTGAATGTACAGACTCAGTGAATGTACAGACTGTTGAGCATGTACAGACTCAGTGAACACAGTCTGAGCATAGAGCAGACACAGACAGACCTGGCTGCCGAAGGAAAAGCGACTGTGTCCTCACTGCACAGAGAAGCAGCTGGAAATAGAGCTACACTTCTTGACATTCTGCCCCAATTATAAAAACATTTATAGAGACACATTCTATCCCCTTTTCACAACCCATCAGAAAGACTTCCTTCAAAAATCAAATATGGACAAATTCACACCCCTTCTAGGAGAAAGCCCAGCGAACGCAAACCTGGCTGCCAGATATGTGAGGTCCTGTCACGAAAAAAGAGCCTCCAGCAGGACAGAGCTTACAACTGTGTAATATTAGAAGATTGGACATTTTTATTGCTATGTTTATTTTCATGTAATTTTATTTTATTTGTATTATTATTTATTTTTTATAGTGTTATGAATGCTTTGGCAATGTAAAGTTCCCTTTCGGGGAACTCGAGCTGCGTCGAAACGCTGTGAGAACGCCTCTGTTTAAATGCGTCGTGAAGCGCCTGTAGAACCATTCCATCGGAAAAAAGATCGATCGTCGGCGTGATGACGTCATCGACCGGAAGCTATAAAACGTCCGTGAAAACAATCAGGAACTAGCTTCTGAGCCTTCAGCAAGCGATCTGTGTGAACCTGTCTGTCTATTTGGTGTTTTTGTCTGTCTATTATACAAGAAAGCAGAGATTTTCCACCCTTTTTGTTAAATATTACATATATTAACAGAAAAAAGAGAAAATAAATAGATAGAAATGGCGAGTGAAAGCAGCAATTTCAGAAAGTGTGTTCCTCCCTGCCCACGCTACATCACGGGCGGGGACACACATCTTCTCTGTGTTGCATGCTTGGGAGCGCAGCATGCCCAGGCAGCCCTCGAGGGGGCTGCTTGCGAGCACTGTGAGCGTATGCCACTGAGAACGCTGCGCTCCCGCCGGGCACTCTTCGAGGAGGGTGCCTCGGCTCGTGTTCCCCGCGGCTCTGGTCCCGCTGCCGCCGAGGCGGAGCGGAGGCTGCAGTCGTGGGGATCACAATTGGATGTTGCAGAGGGGTTAGAGACGGGCGCTGCCTTATCTCTGCCCTCACCTGCTCCATCCAGCGGTTCTTCTCGGGGCATGGAAGCACGCATGGCGGTTTCTTCCCCCCCGAGAGAGCCGCCGGTACTTCATCTGTCCAGCTCTGAGGAGGTGGACGTTGAAAGTATCGATACTGAAGATTCGCCACTTCAGTCCCCTGCTAGTGAGGAGCTAGTTGAGGTTTTGACGCGAGCAGTGGCCAGATTAAACATCGACTGGCCCACTGAAAGATCTGAGGCAGGAAGAAAACGTCATAGTAAGCTAGACGAACGCTTCCTGCCGTCTCGCGCTTCAGAACCTCAGCGACGGGGCCTGCCGTTCTTCCACGATTTGCACACCGAGGTGGCAAGATCGTGGAAGAGACCGGCTTCATATCGTGTCTTCAGCCCGCAGACTTCGGTCTACAGCAACATTTGCGGGCTGAGACAGTATGGTTATGGGGCGATGCCAAAGGTTGAAGAGACGCTTGCGAGCCATCTCTTGCCTTCCTCGGCATCGTCCCTGAAGGCCCCGACTTTACCCACCAGACCTCTAAAAACAACGTCGGCGATGGTGGGTAAAGCGTACTCGGCGGCGGGTCAAGCGGCTGCATGCCTGCACACGATGGCTATCGTGCAGGCATACCAGGCTGACCTGCTAAGGGATTTGGACGGTAGTGATGCTGTGGGGGGTGATATTATCGCTGAATTAAGATCATCAGCCGATCTAGCTCTCCGGGCCACCAAGGAGACGGCCAGATGTGTGGGCCGCTCCATGGCAGCATTGGTGGCTACGGAGAGGCATCTATGGTTAAACCCCACAGACATCAAGGAGAGGGAGAAAGCCTTTCTGCTCGATGCGCCGCTTTCTCCTGGAGGCCTCTTCGGTGACGCAGTTCACACTGTCACCGAGAGGTTCCAGGAGTCGAAAAAGCAAGCTGCGGCGCTCAAGCAGTTCCTCCCTCTCCGGGTCCAGGTCCCTGGGGCTGCTGCTGATACCACCAAGCAGCCCAAGCCGAGTACGAGCTCCTCCTACAGGGCTCAGCAGAAACAGAGCGTCGCTGCCCGAGCTCCCCCTCAGCGTGGGGACGAGGGGCGGCGCTCTCAGACGAGGCCTTCGAGGGGCAGGGCTGATCTGCGGACAGTCCTGATCGCCAAGAAGGCCTCGTCGAAGCGTTCCTGACGCCAGAAGCGTCAGGACGCTGAGGGTGGTTCCCCCCGTAGGGAAACGGTGCTTACCCCTGCCTACGGTACCCGTTTCCCTACGGCACCCTCGGGGGGCCGCGCTGCCAACCCTGCCGCAATGCCGGGGCGCAGTCGGTCTCCGCGGGCCACCCGAGGGTGGTCCGCACCCCCTTCGGGGGGTCCCCGAGCAGTCAAGTCAGTTGTTCCCTGCCGGTCCGCCGCTTCAGGGCACTGTGCTTGTTGCTCAAAATACACCAGAGGCCAGCCTCGAGAGGCTGGTTCCCTTAGTAGATTTTCTAGACGAGTGGAAACGTCTACCAAATATATCTCGTTGGGTCCTGCAGATAATAGAAAGGGGGTACGCCATTCAATTCGGAAGTCGGCCACCTCCTTTCTGCGGTGTCCTGCCTACAGAGGTGGGCCCGGAGCAGGCTCTGGTAATGGCACAGGAAGTAGAGACACTCCTGCAAAAAGGGGCTATAGAGAGGGTTCCCCCTCCCAGCAGGGAGTCTGGCTTTTACAGCCGTTACTTCATCGTGCCGAAGAAGGATGGGGGCTTACGCCCGATATTAGATCTGCGGCTATTGAATCGCTCGGTGGCCAAGCTCAAATTCAAGATGCTTACACTCAGACAGATTGTAGCGCAGGTCAAATCGGAGGATTGGTTTGTCACCATAGACCTCAAAGATGCGTATTTTCATGTCTCCATCCTTCCACATCACAGGAAGTTCCTGAGGTTTGCCTTCGGGGGAGAGGCATACCAATATCGTGTACTTCCCTTCGGTCTAGCACTGTCACCCCGCACGTTCACCAAGTGTGTGGATGCAGCTCTGGCGCCGCTGCGTCTACAGGGCATCCGCATATTGAACTATATCGACGACTGGCTGATTCTAGCGAATACAGAGCAGATGGCGGTTCAGCATCGAGATGCTGTTCTCGCCCATATGTCGAAGCTAGGGTTGAGGCTGAACGCCAAGAAGAGTGTGCTTTCTCCGGCTCAGAGAACCACTTTTCTGGGTGTGAACTGGGACTCGGTAATTATGCGGGCGCAATTATCGCCAACACGCATAGCATCGATCCTGGCAGCCGCCAAAGAACAGAAGCTAGGCCGAGCCGTCACTGTGAAACAGTTCCAGAAAACTGTTAGGTCTCATGGCAGCAGCGTCCAACGTGATACCTTTTGGCCTACTGTACATGAGGCCACTGCAGTGGTGGCTCAAGACAAAAGGGTTCTCCCCGAGGGGAAATCCGCTCCGCACGATCAAAGTCACGCGGCGATGCCTACGTGCTCTGGTCATGTGGAAAAACCCGGGGTTTTTATCTCAGGGTCCCGTGTTGGGGGCTCTTGTTCGTCGCGTAACGCTAACGACAGACGCCTCTCTCACGGGCTGGGGGGCGACCATGAGTGGTCGCTCGTCCCAGGGTCTATGGCAGGAGCATCAGCGGCACTGGCACATAAATCGGCTAGAGATGCTCGCAGTGTTTCTTGCATTGAAACAGTTCCTGCCCGACCTCAGGGGCCACCATGTACTAGTCAGAACAGACAACACGTCCGTGGTGGCCTACATAAACCACCAGGGGGGTCTGAAGTCTCGTCCGTTGGACAAATTGGCACATCGGATCCTCCTGTGGGCCCAAGGGAAGTTGCTGTCAGTCAGGGCAGTATATATCCCGGGGGCCCTGAATCAGGAAGCAGACAGCCTGTCGAGACAGGGGCCGAGGCCCGGGGAATGGAGACTCCATCCAGAGGTGGTGGAGCTCCTTTGGAAGGTTTATGGGAAGGCAGAGATAGACCTGTTCGCTTCGGCGGAGAATTCTCACTGCCCGCAGTGGTTTTCTCTGACCCATCCGGCCCCGCTGGGGCTGGATGCCATGGTACAGGAGTGGCCGAGGCTGCCTCGGTACGCCTTCCCCCCGATTGTCCTGCTTCCAGGAGTTCTGGAGAGGGTACGCCGGGACGGGGCCCAGGTACTTCTAGTGGCTCCGAACTGGCCGACCCGAGTATGGTTTGCGGACCTGATATCTCTCCTGGAAGGCTCTCCGATGGAGATTCCGACCAGGAGGGATCTACTCTCTCAGGCGGGCGGGAGATTCCTGCACCCACGCCCAGAGATGTGGAGACTGTGGGCCTGGCCTCTGAGGGGGCTAGGCTCATAGAGGAGGGTCTCTCGGCCGAGGTCGTAGAGACCATCCTACACTCCAGAGCTCCGTCCACAAGGAAGCTGTACGCTTTGAAATGGAGACTTTTCTCAGCATGGTGCAGAGAACGCCAGTGGGATCCAGTTAACTGCCCGGTTGGTACAGTGCTGGAGTTCCTGCAGGAGAGGTTCTCTGCAGGGTTGACCCCCTCCACACTTAAGGTGTACGTGGCGGCCTTGGGTGCTGTCCACGTCCCTTGCAGTGGAGTGTCTTTGGGAAGACACCCTCTAATTACACGCTTCCTTCGTGGCACATTAAGGTTGAGGCCAGTTATGCACTCGAGGGTCCCGGCATGGGACTTGGCCATTGTTTTGAGGGGCTTGTCCGGACCTCCGTTCGAACCTCTGGAGGAGGTTTCGGATAAGTTCCTCACTCTAAAAACCATCTTCCTTTTGGCCATATCATCTCTTAAAAGGATAGGAGATATTCAGTCTCTGTCGGTAGAGCCCTCATGTCTAGAGTTTGCGCCAGGGATGGTGAAAGCATTTCTGCATCCCAGGCCGGGTTATGTCCCCAAGGTTCCTACGAGCCCACGGGGCCCCATCACTCTACAAGCCTTCTGTCCTCCTCCATTTATGACGTCAGACCAGGAAAGATTAAATCTGCTGTGTCCTGTGAGGGCACTGGATACTTATGTCCACAGAGCTGCCCTGTGGAGAAAATCTGAACAATTGTTTGTTTGCTTTGGACCCCCTAAGAAGGGGGCCCCAGTATCCAAGCAGAGGATGAGCAAGTGGGTGGTCGAGGCCATCTCACTTGCTTATGAAGCTACCGGGCAGCCGTCTCCACTGGCTGTCCGGGCGCACTCAACCAGGGGTATGGCTGCTTCTAAAGCACTTTTGTCGGGGGCTTCCCTCCATGATATCTGTAACGCGGCCGGTTGGTCGTCTCCTTCTACCTTTGTCAGGTTCTACGAACTAGACCTGGCATCTACTGTAGGGGCACAGGTACTCTCGTAACCGTGTGCGCTTCGGCTTCACACATACGAGACACTTGGTCCTATGGCGATGTGGGTATAAGCGTTCTCACAGCGTTTCGACGCAGCTCGAGTTCCCCGAAAGGGAACGTCTCGGTTACGTATGTAACCCTAGTTCCCTGAGGGAACGAGACGCTGCGTCGCTTTGCCATACTCCCGGCGTGTCCGTGATCACTTACTTCAGGCTTTATCAGAAGTTAGTTCCTGTTTGTTTTCACGGACGTTTTATAGCTTCCGGTCGATGACGTCATCACGCCGACGATCGATCTTTTTTCCGATGGAATGGTTCTACAGGCGCTTCACGACGCATTTAAACAGAGGCGTTCTCACAGCGTTTCGACGCAGCGTCTCGTTCCCTCAGGGAACTAGGGTTACATACGTAACCGAGACGATTTCTTTCACCATGCCAATAAAGCTATTTGAATCTGAATCTGAATCATAAACAGACAGGCAGATAGACTGACAGACAGACAGAGAGATTGACAAACTGACAGACAGACAGAGAGATAGACAGACAGACATAAACAGACAGGCAGATAGACAAACAGACTGACTGACAGACAGAGACATAAACAGACAGACAGATAAATAGACAGAGAGATAGACATAAACAGACAGGCAGATAGACAAACTGACAGACAGACAATGAGAGCAGGAGAGAGAGGCAGACAGACAGAGAGATAGACAGACATAGACATAAACAGACAGATAGCGAGACAGACAGAAAAACAAACAGACAGACTGACTGACTGAGACATAAACAGACAGACAGATAGATAGGCAGACAGACATACTGACCAAGACGCAGACAGACATAAACAGAGAGACAAACAGACAGACTGACTGACAGACAGACAGACAGAGACATAAACAGATAGATAGACAGACAGACTAACAGACAGACATAGACAGACATAAATAGATAGATAGGCAGACAGACATACTGACTGACTGGCAGGCAGACAGACAGAGACATAAACAGATAGACAGACAGACTGACAGAGACATAGACAGACATAAACAGACAGACATACACAGGCAGACAGATTGACAGATAGACTGACAGACAGACTGACTGACTGACAGAGACATAGACAGACATAAACAAACAAACAGACAGACAGACAGACAGACAGACTGACTGACAGACAGACAGAGACAGAAAGCGAGACAGATAGATGAATGAGGACCCAGATAAATATATTATTAGGACCCAGATATTAGTATTTTTATTTTTATTAATAGATAGATAGACAGACAGACAGACAGACAGACAGACAGACAGACAGACAGACAGACAGACAGACTGACTGACTGACTGATTGATTGATTGATTCCACTAGAAGGATATTGGGCCACAAGGGCAGGGCACAGCTGGCTGTTGGGCATGAAGACACAGTGCATGAGCACAAAATCATCCAGAGTCGGATCTGTGGGGGGAAATTATTTGCAGAATTATTAAAATGTAATATAAGGCGTTGGGTGATTAATAAAAACATAACTTTAATCTCATTAAGAGATGAATGAGAAGGTACAGTACCTGGGTCAGAGAAATGAATGTCCAGTCGCATTGTCTCCAGCAGATGCTCTAGAATCTTCTCTGGGCTGCCTGACATCACAGTGTATCTGTCCAGCAAACACATACACAGGAAAAGTAGTTGCATTAAACAAATGCATGGATACTAGATTACTTTATTGTTGATGGATAAAGAAATGATCAGCGACTGAAGGATGTGATCAAATACTTGAAGTGGGCTGGGATGTTTCCATGGCTGGAGGGCCGGAGACTCTTCTGTAGTACCAGAACATCCTGGTCATGCTCTTTTAGACGCACTGTGTTTGCTTCAACATCCTACACACACAAAGAAACCAAAATAAATGCTTCAATACATATGCCATTCAATTTGGCAACCATAAGGGTCAATGATTCACCAACTACTTCAAGTGAATCATTCTCCTGGTGTTTGTATGTCTCAGCACTGCTTTATAAATGTTTGTATACCCTGAGTATACGGTTGAAGTCCTCTTTGTCCACTCTCAGGAAGTGGCAGTTGTCCTCTCTCAGAACGATGGATGCAGCGCGGGGGGCGTCGTTCACCAGGGCCAGTTTGCCAAAATCATCTCCTTCGTGTAGCGTACACACCACACCCTAAAAACACACACAGAGAAGTCAGTCTGAAATCATCTAATAGCATCTGCCACTAGTACCACTCAACATAAATGAATGATAACACATTTAACATTAACAAAAGTTAACAGATTTAATATAAGCTGACATTACCTTGCCATAGATAACAACATTTACTGATCCCTTCTGGATTATATACCAAGAAGTGCCTTCCTCACCTTGATTAAACACTGAAATATAGAAAGCAAGCATACAGAGAACATGACTAAGATAATCTAGAAATTTAAAGAAATTAATAATTTTAGTCAGCACAAATGCAAAAGTGACAATAAAGGTTTTTCTATAATGTTATAAAATATTTCTGTTTCAAACAATTCTATTAATCACAGAATACTGAATAGAAGTATCACAGTTTCCACAAAATATTAAGCAGCACATTTTTTTTTTAACATTGATAATAATAAATGATTCTTAAGCAGCTGATATGCATATTATAATGATTTTTGAAGGATCATGTGACACTGAGGATTGGAGTAATGATGCTGAAAATACAGGTTTGCCATCATCACAGGAATGAATGGCAGAATTGTGATATGTAAATTTAGAATGATGAAATATAAAGTCAGAATGATAAAATATAAAGTCATAATTATGAGAAATAAAGTCATAATTATGAGATATAAAGTCATAATTATGAGATATAAAGTCAGAATTGTGAGATATAAAGTCAGAATTATGAGATATAAAGTCAGAATTGTGAGATATAAAGTCATAATTATGAGATATAAAGTCATAATTATGAGATATAAAGTCAGAATTGTGAGATATAAAGTCAGAATTGTGAGATATAAAGTCAAGAATTATGAGATATAAAGTCTGAATTGTGAGATATAAAGTCAGAATTGTGAGATATAAAGTCTGAATTGTGAGATTTAAAAGTCAGAATTGTGAGATATAAAGTCAAGAATTATGAGATATAAAGTCATAATTATGAGATATAAAGTCTGAATTGTGAGATATAAAGTCAGATTTGTGAGATATAAAGTCATAATTGTGAGATATAAAGTCAGAATGATGAGATATAAAGTCAGAATTGTGAGATATAAAGTCATAATTATGAGATATAAAGTCTGAATTGTGAGATATAAAGTCATAATTATGAGATATAAAGTCAGAATTGTGAGATATAAAGTCAAGAATTATGAGATATAAAGTCATAATTATGAGATATAAAGTCTGAATTGTGAGATATAAAGTCAGATTTGTGAGATATAAAGTCATAATTGTGAGATATAAAGTCAGAATGATGAGATACAAAGTCAGAATTGTGAGATATAAAGTCAAAATTGTGGGATATAAAGTCAGAATAATGAGATATACAGTTAGAATTGCGAGATATACATTAAAATATAAATTTAAAAGGTAATTCCATTGTTTTATCTCACAATTATGATTGTGATACGATACTGTTTTTCTTTCATCACATTCATGCCTTTTTATTTTTTATTCTGTGGC